>NW_018743061.1:0-40087 GCF_001683475.1 Chenopodium quinoa | reverse complement strand
AAACAAAGCTTTTTAAATCAAATGAAAGTTAAATGCATTCAAAAAGCTAATTGAATCAGGTGAAAGTCTAGGTAATTCAAACAAAGTTTTTTTGAATCAAATGAATGTCAAATGCGTTCAACGATGCTAATTGAATCATATGAAAGTCAAACACATTCAAACAAAGCTTTTTGAATCAAATGAAAGTCATATGCATTCAACAAAGCTAATTGAATCGAATGAAAGTCAATGGCATTCTAACAAAACTAATTGAATAAAACGAAAGTCAATGGCATTCTAACAAACCTAATTGAATCAAATGAAAGTCAACCACATTCAAACAAAGCTAATTGAATCAAATGAAAAGTTAACCACATTCAAACAAAGCTAATTTAAATCAAGTGAAATTCAAACACATTCAAACAAAGCTTTTTGAATCCAAAGAAAGTCAAATGAGTTCAAAAAAGCTAATTGAATCAAGTGAAAGTCAAACAAATTCAAACATAGCTTTTTGAATCAAATGATTGTCAAATGCATTCAACGATACTAATTGAATCATATGAAAGTCAAACACATTCAAACAAATCTTTTTGAATCAAATGAAAGTCAAATGCATTCAACAGATCAAATTGAATCACTTAAAAGTCAACCACATTCAAACAAAGCTAATTAAATCCAATGGAAGGCAAACACATTCAAACAAAGCTATTTGAATCAAATGAAAGTCAAACACATTCAAACAATGCTATCTGAATCAAATGAAAGTCAAATGCATTGAAAAAGGATAATTAAATCAAACGAAAGTCAAACACATTCAGACAAAGCTAATTGCATCAAATGAAAGTCAAAAACATTCAAACAAAGCTAATTAAATCATATGAAAGTCAAATGCTTTCAAAAAAGCTAATTGAATCAACTAAAAGTCTAAAGAATTCAAACAAAGCTTTTTTGAATCAAATGATTGTTAAATGCACTCAACGACGCTAATTGAATCATATGACAGTCAAACAAAACTTTTGAATCAAATGAAAGTCAAATGCATTCAACAGAGCAAATTTACTCAATTGAAAGTTAACCACATTCAAGCAAAGCTAATTGAATCAAATGAAAGTCAAACACATTTAAACAAAGCTATTTGAACCAAATGAAAGTCAAACACATTCAAGAAATGCTATTTGAGTCAAATGAAAGTCAAACGCATTCAAAAAAGGTATTTAAATCAAGTGAAAGTCAAAAACATTCAAACAAAGCTATTTGAATAAGATTAAAGTCAAACACATTCAAACAAAGCTTTTTGAATTAAATGAAAGTCAAATGCATTAAACAAAGCTAATTGATTCAAATGAAAGTCAATCACAATCAAACAAAGCTAATTTAATCAAATGAAAATCAAACACATTCAAACAAAGCTTTTTCAATCAAATGAAATTCAAATGCATTCAAAATAGCGATTTGAATCAAGTGAAAGTCAAACAAAGCTTTTTGAATCAAATGATTGTCAAATCCATTCAACAATGCTAATTGAATCATATGAAAGTCAAGCACATTCAAACAAATCTTTTTGAATCAACTGAAAGTCAAATGCAATTCAAAAAAAGTAATTAAATCAAGTGAAAGTCAATTACATTTAAACAAAGCTTTTTAAATCAAATGAAAGTTAAATGCATTCAAAAAAGCTAATTGAATCAAGTGAAAGTCTAGGTAATTCAAACAAAGTTTTTTGAATCAAATGACTGTCAATTGCGTTCAACAATGCTAATTGAATCAAATGAAAGTCAAACACATTCAAACAAAGCTTTTTGAATCAAATGAAAGTCATATGCATTCAACAAAGCTAATTGAATCAAATGAAAGTCAATGGCATTCTAACAAACCTAATTGAATCAAATTAAAGTCAACCACATTCAAACAAAGCTAATTAAATCAAATGAAAGTTAACCACATTCAAACAAAGCTAATTTAAATCAAGTGAAATTCAAACACATTCAAACAAGGCTTTTTGAATCCAAAGAAAGTCAAATGAGTTCAAAAAAGCTAATTGAATCAAGTGAAAGTCAAACAAATTCAAACATAGCTTTTCGAATCAAATGATTGTCAAATGCATTCAACGATACTAATTGAATCATATGAAAGTCAAACACATTCAAACAAATCTTTTTGAATCAAATGAAAGTCAAATGCATTCAACAAATCAAATTGAATCACTTAAAAGTCAAACACATTCAAACAAAGCTAATTAAATCCAATGGAAGGCAAACACATTCAAACAAAGCTATTTGAATCAAATGAAAGTCAAACACATTCAAACAATGCTATCTGAATCAAATGAAAGTCAAATGCATTGAAAAAGGATAATTAAATCAAACGAAAGTCAAACACATTCAAACAAAGCTTTTGAATCAAAGAAAGTCAAAAACATTCAAACAAAGCTAATTAAATCATATGAAAGTCAAATGCTTTCAAAAAAGCTAATTGAATCAACTAAAAGTCCAAAGAATTCAAACAAAGCTTTTTGAATCAAATGATTGTTAAATGCATTCAACGAGGCTAATTGAATCATATGACAGTCAAACAAAACTTTTTGAATCAAATGAAAGTCAAATGCATTCAACAGAGCAAATTGACTCAATTGAAAGTTAACCACATTCAAGCAAAGCTAATTGAATCAAATGAAAGTCAAACACATTTAAACAAAGCTATTTGAACCAAATGAAAGTCAAACACATTCAAGAAATGCTATTTGAATCAGATGAAAGTCAAACGCATTCAAAAAAGGTATTTAAATCAAGTGAAAGTCAAAAACATTCAAAACAAAGCTATTTGAATAAGATTAAAGTCAAACACATTCAAACAAAGCTTTTTGAATTAAATGAAAGTCAAATGCATTAAACAAAGCTAATTGATTCAAATGAAAGTCAATCACATTCAAACAAAGCTAATTTAATCAAATGAAAATCAAACACATTCAAACAAAGCTTTTTCAATCAAATGAAATTCAAATGCATTCAAAATAGCGATTTGAATCAAGTGAAAGTCAAACAAAGCTTTTTGAATCAAATGATTGTCAAATCCATTCAACGATGCTAATTGAATCATATGAAAGTCAAGCACATTCAAACAAATCTTTTTGAATCAACTGAAAGTCAAATGCAATTAAAAAAAAGTAATTAAATCAAGTGAAAGTCAATTACATTTAAACAAAGCTTTTTAAATCAAATGAAAGTTAAATGCATTCAAAAAAGCTAATTGAATCAGGTGAAAGTCTAGGTAATTCAAACATAGTTTTTTGAATCAAATGAATGTCAAATGCGTTCAACGATGCTAATTGAATCATATGAAAGTCAAACACATTCAAACAAAGCTTTTTGAATCAAATGAAAGTCATATGCATTCAACAAAGCTAATTGAATCGAATGAAAGTCAATGGCATTCTAACAAAACTAATTGAATAAAACGAAAGTCAATGGCATTCTAACAAACCTAATTGAATCAAATGAAAGTCAACCACATTCAAACAAAGCTAATTGAATCAAATGAAAGTTAACCACATTCAAACAAAGCTAATTTAAATCAAGTGAAATTCAAACACATTCAAACAAAGCTTTTTGAATCCAAAGAAAGTCAAATGAGTTCAAAAAAGCTAATTGAATCAAGTGAAAGTCAAACAAATTCAAACATAGCTTTTTGAATCAAATGATTGTCAAATGCATTCAACGATACTAATTGAATCATATGAAAGTCAAACACATTCAAACAAATCTTTTTGAATCAAATGAAAGTCAAATGCATTCAACAGATCAAATTGAATCACTTAAAAGTCAACCACATTCAAACAAAGCTAATTAAATCCAATGGAAGGCAAACACATTCAAACAAAGCTATTTGAATCAAATGAAAGTCAAACACATTCAAACAATGCTATCTGAATCAAATGAAAGTCAAATGCATTGAAAAAGGATAATTAAATCAAACGAAAGTCAAACACATTCAGACAAAGCTAATTGCATCAAATGAAAGTCAAAAACATTCAAACAAAGCTAATTAAATCATATGAAAGTCAAATGCTTTCAAAAAAGCTAATTGAATCAACTAAAAGTCTAAAGAATTCAAACAAAGCTTTTTGAATCAAATGATTGTTAAATGCATTCAACGACGCTAATTGAATCATATGACAGTCAAACAAAACTTTTTGAATCAAATGAAAGTCAAATGCATTCAACAGAGCAAATTTACTCAATTGAAAGTTAACCACATTCAAGCAAAGCTAATTGAATCAAATGAAAGTCAAACACATTTAAACAAAGCTATTTGAACCAAATGAAAGTCAAACACATTCAAGAAATGCTATTTGAGTCAAATGAAAGTCAAACGCATTCAAAAAAGGTATTTAAATCAAGTGAAAGTCAAAAACATTCAAACAAAGCTATTTGAATAAGATTAAAGTCAAACACATTCAAACAAAGCTTTTTGAATTAAATGAAAGTCAAATGCATTAAACAAAGCTAATTGATTCAAATGAAAGTCAATCACAATCAAACAAAGCTAATTTAATCAAATGAAAATCAAACACATTCAAACAAAGCTTTTTCAATCAAATGAAATTCAAATGCATTCAAAATAGCGATTTGAATCAAGTGAAAGTCAAACAAAGCTTTTTGAATCAAATGATTGTCAAATCCATTCAACAATGCTAATTGAATCATATGAAAGTCAAGCACATTCAAACAAATCTTTTTGAATCAACTGAAAGTCAAATGCAATTCAAAAAAAGTAATTAAATCAAGTGAAAGTCAATTACATTTAAACAAAGCTTTTTAAATCAAATGAAAGTTAAATGCATTCAAAAAAGCTAATTGAATCAAGTGAAAGTCTAGGTAATTCAAACAAAGTTTTTTGAATCAAATGACTGTCAATTGCGTTCAACAATGCTAATTGAATCAAATGAAAGTCAAACACATTCAAACAAAGCTTTTTGAATCAAATGAAAGTCATATGCATTCAACAAAGCTAATTGAATCAAATGAAAGTCAATGGCATTCTAACAAACCTAATTGAATCAAATTAAAGTCAACCACATTCAAACAAAGCTAATTAAATCAAATGAAAGTTAACCACATTCAAACAAAGCTAATTTAAATCAAGTGAAATTCAAACACATTCAAACAAGGCTTTTTGAATCCAAAGAAAGTCAAATGAGTTCAAAAAAGCTAATTGAATCAAGTGAAAGTCAAACAAATTCAAACATAGCTTTTCGAATCAAATGATTGTCAAATGCATTCAACGATACTAATTGAATCATATGAAAGTCAAACACATTCAAACAAATCTTTTTGAATCAAATGAAAGTCAAATGCATTCAACAAATCAAATTGAATCACTTAAAAGTAAAACACATTCAAACAAAGCTAATTAAATCCAATGGAAGGCAAACACATTCAAACAAAGCTATTTGAATCAAATGAAAGTCAAACACATTCAAACAATGCTATCTGAATCAAATGAAAGTCAAATGCATTGAAAAAGGATAATTAAATCAAACGAAAGTCAAACACATTCAAACAAAGCTTTTTGAATCCAAAGAAAGTCAAAAACATTCAAACAAAGCTAATTAAATCATATGAAAGTCAAATGCTTTCAAAAAAGCTAATTGAATCAACTAAAAGTCCAAAGAATTCAAACAAAGCTTTTTGAATCAAATGATTGTTAAATGCATTCAACGAGGCTAATTGAATCATATGACAGTCAAACAAAACTTTTTGAATCAAATGAAAGTCAAATGCATTCAACAGAGCAAATTGACTCAATTGAAAGTTAACCACATTCAAGCAAAGCTAATTGAATCAAATGAAAGTCAAACACATTTAAACAAAGCTATTTGAACCAAATGAAAGTCAAACACATTTAAACAAAGCTATTTGAACCAAATGAAAGTCAAACACATTCAAGAAATGCTATTTGAATCAGATGAAAGTCAAACGCATTCAAAAAAGGTATTTAAATCAAGTGAAAGTCAAAAACATTCAAACAAAGCTATTTGAATAAGATTAAAGTCAAACACATTCAAACAAAGCTTTTTGAATTAAATGAAAGTCAAATGCATTAAACAAAGCTAATTGATTCAAATGAAAGTCAATCACATTCAAACAAAGCTAATTTAATCAAATAAAAATCAAACACATTCAAACAAAGCTTTTTCAATCAAATGAAATTCAAATGCATTCAAAATAGCGATTTGAATCAAGTGAAAGTCAAACAAAGCTTTTTGAATCAAATGATTGTCAAATCCATTCAACGATGCTAATTGAATCAAATGAAAGTCAAGCACATTCAAACAAATCTTTTTGAATCAACTGAAAGTCAAATGCAATTAAAAAAAGTAATTAAATCAAGTGAAAGTCAATTACATTTAAACAAAGCTTTTTAAATCAAATGAAAGTTAAATGCATTCAAAAAAGCTAATTGAATCAGGTGAAAGTCTAGGTAATTCAAACATAGTTTTTTGAATCAAATGAATGTCAAATGCGTTCAACGATGCTAATTGAATCATATGAAAGTCAAACACATTCAAACAAAGCTTTTTGAATCAAATGAAAGTCATATGCATTCAACAAAGCTAATTGAATCGAATGAAAGTCAATGGCATTCTAACAAAACTAATTGAATAAAACGAAAGTCAATGGCATTCTAACAAACCTAATTGAATCAAATTAAAGTCAACCACATTCAAACAAAGCTAATTGAATCAAATGAAAGTTAACCACATTCAAACAAAGCTAATTTAAATCAAGTGAAATTCAAACACATTCAAACAAAGCTTTTTGAATCCAAAGAAAGTCAAATGAGTTCAAAAAAGCTAATTGAATCAAGTGAAAGTCAAACAAATTCAAACATAGCTTTTCGAATCAAATGATTGTCAAATGCATTCAACGATACTAATTGAATCATATGAAAGTCAAACACATTCAAACAAATCTTTTTGAATCAAATGAAAGTCAAATGCATTCAACAAATCAAATTGAATCACTTAAAAGTCAAACACATTCAAACAAAGCTAATTAAATCCAATGGAAGGCAAACACATTCAAACAAAGCTATTTGAATCAAATGAAAGTCAAACACATTCAAACAATGCTATCTGAATCAAATGAAAGTCAAATGCATTGAAAAAGGATAATTAAATCAAACGAAAGTCAAAAACATTCACACAAAGCTAATTGCATCAAATGAAAGTCAAAAACATTTAAACAAAGCTAATTAAATCATATGAAAGTCAAATGCTTTCAAAAAAGCTAATTGAATCAACTAAAAGTCCAAAGAATTCAAACAAAGCTTTTTGAATCAAATGATTGTTAAATGCATTCAACGAGGCTAATTGAATCATATGACAGTCAAACAAAACTTTTTGAATCAAATGATAGTCAAATGCATTCAACAGAGCAAATTTACTCAATTGAAAGTTAACCACATTCAAGCAAAGCTAATTGAATCAAATGAAAGTCAAACACATTTAAACAAAGCTATTTGAACCAAATGAAAGTCAAACACATTCAAGAAATGCTATTTGAGTCAAATGAAAGTCAAACGCATTCAAAAAAGGTATTTAAATCAAGTGAAAGTCAAAAACATTCAAACAAAGCTATTTGAATAAGATTAAAGTCAAACACATTCAAACAAAGCTTTTTGAATTAAATGAAAGTCAAATGCATTAAACAAAGCTAATTGATTCAAATGAAAGTCAATCACAATCAAACAAAGCTAATTTAATCAAATGAAAATCAAACACATTCAAACAAAGCTTTTTCAATCAAATGAAATTCAAATGCATTCAAAATAGCGATTTGAATCAAGTGAAAGTCAAACAAAGCTTTTTGAATCAAATGATTGTCAAATCCATTCAACAATGCTAATTGAATCATATGAAAGTCAAGCACATTCAAACAAATCTTTTTGAATCAACTGAAAGTCAAATGCAATTCAAAAAAAGTAATTAAATCAAGTGAAAGTCAATTACATTTAAACAAAGCTTTTTAAATCAAATGAAAGTTAAATGCATTCAAAAAAGCTAATTGAATCAAGTGAAAGTCTAGGTAATTCAAACAAAGTTTTTTGAATCAAATGACTGTCAATTGCGTTCAACAATGCTAATTGAATCAAATGAAAGTCAAACACATTCAAACAAAGCTTTTTGAATCAAATGAAAGTCATATGCATTCAACAAAGCTAATTGAATCAAATGAAAGTCAATGGCATTCTAACAAACCTAATTGAATCAAATTAAAGTCAACCACATTCAAACAAAGCTAATTAAATCAAATGAAAGTTAACCACATTCAAACAAAGCTAATTTAAATCAAGTGAAATTCAAACACATTCAAACAAGGCTTTTTGAATCCAAAGAAAGTCAAATGAGTTCAAAAAAGCTAATTGAATCAAGTGAAAGTCAAACAAATTCAAACATAGCTTTTCGAATCAAATGATTGTCAAATGCATTCAACGATACTAATTGAATCATATGAAAGTCAAACACATTCAAACAAATCTTTTTGAATCAAATGAAAGTCAAATGCATTCAACAAATCAAATTGAATCACTTAAAAGTCAAACACATTCAAACAAAGCTAATTAAATCCAATGGAAGGCAAACACATTCAAACAAAGCTATTTGAATCAAATGAAAGTCAAACACATTCAAACAATGCTATCTGAATCAAATGAAAGTCAAATGCATTGAAAAAGGATAATTAAATCAAACGAAAGTCAAACACATTCAGACAAAGCTAATTGCATCAAATGAAAGTCAAAAACATTCAAACAAAGCTAATTAAATCATATGAAAGTCAAATGCTTTCAAAAAAGCTAATTGAATCAACTAAAAGTCTAAAGAATTCAAACAAAGCTTTTTGAATCAAATGATTGTTAAATGCATTCAACGACGCTAATTGAATCATATGACAGTCAAACAAAACTTTTTGAATCAAATGAAAATCAAATGCATTCAACAGAGCAAATTTACTCAATTGAAAGTTAACCACATTCAAGCAAAGCTAATTGAATCAAATGAAAGTCAAACACATTTAAACAAAGCTATTTGAACCAAATGAAAGTCAAACACATTCAAGAAATGCTATTTGAGTCAAATGAAAGTCAAACGCATTCAAAAAAGGTATTTAAATCAAGTGAAAGTCAAAAACATTCAAACAAAGCTATTTGAATAAGATTAAAGTCAAACACATTCAAACAAAGCTTTTTGAATTAAATGAAAGTCAAATGCATTAAACAAAGCTAATTGATTCAAATGAAAGTCAATCACAATCAAACAAAGCTAATTTAATCAAATGAAAATCAAACACATTCAAACAAAGCTTTTTCAATCAAATGAAATTCAAATGCATTCAAAATAGCGATTTGAATCAAGTGAAAGTCAAACAAAGCTTTTTGAATCAAATGATTGTCAAATCCATTCAACAATGCTAATTGAATCATATGAAAGTCAAGCACATTCAAACAAATCTTTTTGAATCAACTGAAAGTCAAATGCAATTCAAAAAAAGTAATTAAATCAAGTGAAAGTCAATTACATTTAAACAAAGCTTTTTAAATCAAATGAAAGTTAAATGCATTCAAAAAAGCTAATTGAATCAAGTGAAAGTCTAGGTAATTCAAACAAAGTTTTTTGAATCAAATGACTGTCAATTGCGTTCAACAATGCTAATTGAATCAAATGAAAGTCAAACACATTCAAACAAAGCTTTTTGAATCAAATGAAAGTCATATGCATTCAACAAAGCTAATTGAATCAAATGAAAGTCAATGGCATTCTAACAAACCTAATTGAATCAAATTAAAGTCAACCACATTCAAACAAAGCTAATTAAATCAAATGAAAGTTAACCACATTCAAACATGATGTGGATTTGAACCCCTTAACTTAATAAAGAATCTAAAATCACACAAGTAACACAAGCCCTTCGAATTTCCTAAGAAAATCGAACAACTTAAGAATAACGAACCGGATATGACTTTGAAAACGACCACTCCTGGAACGAATTCAACGCCTCTCAAATTACCTAGACCACTCCTGGAACTAAGTACTTTGATGAACAAAACTTAGACTACTCCTAGAACTAAGAATTGAACGTTCTAATTATCAAAACAACTCCTTGAATTGAAAACTAGCAAAAGAATTTGTAAGCAATTAAGCAAAACAAACAATTAACTTGAATTTTAATGATTTTCGAATGTTCTGAAAAATCACGAAAATTACATTATTTATAGACTAAAACTAACTATTCCTAAGTCTATTCGAACTAGGAAAAAACCCTAGCCTTGATCCCCAAGTATCCTAGATAGAATAGGAGAACCAATTCTAATGGAACTAGGAAACTAGTAATAAGACTAGTTCTAATTAACCTAAAACTTCTTAAAACAATTCCTAATTGACTTAGAAATTATTTTAAACTAAATTAACAGAAATTAAGAAGATTCCTAATTGCTTAAACCAAGAAAAACCCTTTCAAGTGAAAGGTAAAAACTTGCAAGCAAAAACTCTAGAAAAAACTAAGTTAGGAAAATCTTTCTTTTCGTACTGCCGCCGAACCACCACCTCACGCGCCGCCATCATCGACACGCGCCCCACCGCCGTGTAGCTGGACTCAGGCCGGAGCTAGGGAGCCGGCGCGTGGCACCCAGATCGGCGCGTCTCCGCCGCTGCCGTCGTCGGAACCCAACTGGACCTTGACTTCTTCTTCAATGGCTGCGCATGTTAACCATTCTTGATTCTTTACTCCAAGCTCAAACCCTATTGGCCTTAAAACCAATATGATTGGCTCTTCAAAAGAATTTCCCTCTTGATCCACATCATTCTCCCCCTCTTCAAAAGAATTTGTCCTCAAATTCACATCATCTAGGTAAGGAGTCAAATCACCAACATTAAAAGTAGCACTTACATTACCATATTCGCTTGGTAAATCAAGTTTGTAAGCACTATCACCATAAACTTCCAAAACCTCAAAAGGGCCGTCAGCTCTAGGCATGAGCTTGTTCTTCCTTTTGTTTGGAAATCTTTCCTTCCTTAAGTGTAACCAAACAAGATCTCCCGGCTTGAATGTAGGTTGCTTGCGCTTTTTGTTTGACCTTTCTTTGTAGACGTTATTCATCTTCTCAATCCTTACTTTAACTTGTTCACATGTCCTCTTAAAAACTTCAAGCCGTTTCTTAGCATCAATATGTTCAATATTATCTCGACTATAGACTAATATATCATCAAGGTAAACGACAATGAACTTATTTAAGAAGGGTCTAAGTACCTCGTTCATGAGCCTCATGAATGAACTTGGCGCATTGCATAGCCCAAAGGGCATGACCATCCATTCATATAATCCTTGCTTAGTTTTGAAAGCAGTCTTCCATTCATCTCCTTCTCTAATTCGCATTTGATGGTAGCCACTTCTAAGATCGATCTTGGAAAATATGATAGAACCATGTAACTCATCAAGCATATCTTCTAGTCGTGGCATAGGAAATCGATACTTGATAGTAATGTTGTTGACCGCTCTTGAATCAATACACATTCTCCATGTACCATCTTTCTTTGGAACTAGTAAAGCTGGAACCGCACAAGGGCTCATGCTTTCACGAACATAGCCTCTTTCAATCAATTCCTCTATTTGTCTTTGAAGCTCTTGGGAAGCCGTAGGATCGCACCTATAGGCTGGTTTATTAGGTAGAGGAGCTCCGGGAATAAGATCAATAGCATGCTCTATTCCACGCAAAGGAGGTAGACCTTTAGGAAGTTCCTCTGGGAACACATCCTTAAATTCATCTAGCAACTCTTCTATGTGCATGTTTGTTGAGGAACTTGTGGATTTCGCCTCTTTTATCACTAAGGCAAAGACCGTGGCTCCCTTTTCTACTTCACTCTCAAGTTCCTTAGCATTCAAAAAGAAATTCGGCACTTGCTTCTCTTTATCTTTGGTATGACCGTAGCTTGAATTAGGGGGTAGAGGATTGAGTTTGAACCTTTTGTTTCCTATTTTGACCGAATAAGTATTTGCCTCACCATCATGTGTAACTTGACGATCAAATTGCCAAGGTCTCCCTAAAAGAAGGTGACAAGCACTCATAGGAATAATATCACACCATAACTTTTCTTTGTATTTGCCAATGGAAAAGCTTACTAAGGCTTGTTTCTTCACATGAAGTCCCTTAGAATCATCAAGCCAACTCAACTTGTAAGGATTCTCATGTACTCTTGTTGGAAGGTTGAGCTTAGTAACCATCTCTGTGGACGCCACATTGGTACATGAACCACTATCAATGATCACCTTGCATGATCTATCTCCTACTTTGCAACGAGTATGGAATAAGTTTTCACGTTGAGATTTGTTAGGGTTTGCTTCGGCATGGAGGATCTTCCTTAACACAAGCACTTGTTCATCATCTTCGGGATCAATCTCATCGTTCTCTTCCTCACTACTTGTTGCCTTAGTTTCGGATTCCTCATCGTCACACCCAAAAACTATGTGTTTCTCTTCTTCTACTTGTTGTTCGTATTGTCTTATTGTGAGAGCTTTCTTGGAAGGACATTGATCCGACCTATGTCCCTTTCCTTGACATTTGAAACACCTAATTCGGGATTCGAACTCTTCTTTAGATATCTTAACAAATTTCTTTTCTCCACTTGTTGAGCTTTCTCCCTTAGACTCGTAGGAACTCGGTTTAAAAGGCTTGAAAGTTTTGCTTGTTTTGGTCTCTTGTGAGAACTTGGTACCAAAACTCTTTGTACTTGTGCTCTTCTTATCTTCGAGCCAATGACTTTCAATTTTTAAAGCTAGTTTGCACACATCATTGAATGACTCATAAGTACTCAATTCAATCTTCTTAGCAATAGGTCGATTAAGACCCTTAAGGAATCGAGCAATCCGCAATGGTTCTTTCTCCTCCAAATCACAAAGAGAGGTTAGTTTATCAAATTCAGCAATATATTCATTAACACTCTTAGTATCTTGTGTCAACATAGTGAGTTTCACATATAGAATTTGTTCGAAATCATGTGGAAGGTATTAAGAACGCATCTTCTTCTTCAAAACTGTCCATGTCTTGATCTTATCCTTCCCTGCTCTAGCACGTCGAGTCTTTAAATTATCGAACCAAATTCCCGCATTCTTAGTGAGTCGTATATAAGCAATTTTGAAACGTTGAGAATCATCAAAACCTTTATAATCTGAAATTTTCTCTAAGTGTCTCGCCCACTCAAGAAAATCTTCGGGGCTTCCTAGACCCGTAAAATCATCAAGCTTGATACCTTTATCATCGATCTTATTCTTATTATGAGTGTCATCATCACTACTAGAAGCATCACTATCACTATCATGCCGTTTTTTCTTCTTTTTCTTTTTATCAAGCAATAATTGTGAAAAAGCATTAAAACGTGCCTCCGTATTATCTTGCAATCTTGCAAATTCATCCATGAGTTTGCTCAAAGCTTCCTCCATAATTATAAGACAAAAAAAAGACTTAAAAGAACCCTTATCCACACAGGTATATCCCACAAAAATCGCAACACAACTTGGAACAAAATCGCACACAACGAGCAGTAAGTATTAAATCGGACCAAAACT
Organism: Chenopodium quinoa; assembly: GCF_001683475.1. Taxonomy (NCBI): domain Eukaryota; kingdom Viridiplantae; phylum Streptophyta; class Magnoliopsida; order Caryophyllales; family Amaranthaceae; genus Chenopodium; species Chenopodium quinoa. The sequence continues at coordinate 26,489 of NW_018743061.1, read as the reverse complement.
GACACAGTTTCGGAAAACAGTCCAGTTTAATAGCAAACGAACTCGAAAAATTCCGAAATTTCACAGGCAGAAATTAGACAAAATTTCACCCAAAATCAAAAAAAGAATCACCTGAAAAGACCTTGTAACGAAGGAGAACGAGCCTTCTGAAGTTGACAGAAAAACTGGTTATCCGAGAACAAGTGCGATTTGATGAACGAATTGTTGAACGATCAAAAACCCCTGAAATCTGATACCAATTTGATGTGGATTTGAACCCCTTAACTTAATAAAGAATCTAAAATCACACAAGTAACACAAGCCCTTCGAATTTCCTAAGAAAATCGAACAACTTAAGAATAACGAACCGGATATGACTTTGAAAACGACCACTCCTGGAACGAATTCAACGCCTCTCAAATTACCTAGACCACTCCTGGAACTAAGTACTTTGATGAACAAAACTTAGACTACTCCTAGAACTAAGAATTGAACGTTCTAATTATCAAAACAACTCCTTGAATTGAAAACTAGCAAAAGAATTTGTAAGCAATTAAGCAAAACAAACAATTAACTTGAATTTTAATGATTTTCGAATGTTCTGAAAAATCACGAAAATTACATTATTTATAGACTAAAACTAACTATTCCTAAGTCTATTCGAACTAGGAAAAAACCCTAGCCTTGATCCCCAAGTATCCTAGATAGAATAGGAGAACCAATTCTAATGGAACTAGGAAACTAGTAATAAGACTAGTTCTAATTAACCTAAAACTTCTTAAAACAATTCCTAATTGACTTAGAAATTATTTTAAACTAAATTAACAGAAATTAAGAAGATTCCTAATTGCTTAAACCAAGAAAAACCCTTTCAAGTGAAAGGTAAAAACTTGCAAGCAAAAACTCTAGAAAAAACTAAGTTAGGAAAATCTTTCTTTTCGTACTGCCGCCGAACCACCACCTCACGCGCCGCCATCATCGACACGCGCCCCACCGCCGTGTAGCTGGACTCAGGCCGGAGCTAGGGAGCCGGCGCGTGGCACCCAGATCGGCGCGTCTCCGCCGCTGCCGTCGTCGGAACCCAACTGGACCTTGACTTCTTCTTCAATGGCTGCGCATGTTAACCATTCTTGATTCTTTACTCCAAGCTCAAACCCTATTGGCCTTAAAACCAATATGATTGGCTCTTCAAAAGAATTTCCCTCTTGATCCACATCAAAACAAAGCTAATTTAAATCAAGTGAAATTCAAACACATTCAAACAAGGCTTTTTGAATCCAAAGAAAGTCAAATGAGTTCAAAAAAGCTAATTGAATCAAGTGAAAGTCAAACAAATTCAAACATAGCTTTTCGAATCAAATGATTGTCAAATGCATTCAACGATACTAATTGAATCATATGAAAGTCAAACACATTCAAACAAATCTTTTTGAATCAAATGAAAGTCAAATGCATTCAACAAATCAAATTGAATCACTTAAAAGTCAAACACATTCAAACAAAGCTAATTAAATCCAATGGAAGGCAAACACATTCAAACAAAGCTATTTGAATCAAATGAAAGTCAAACACATTCAAACAATGCTATCTGAATCAAATGACAGTCAAATGCATTGAAAAAGGATAATTAAATCAAACGAAAGTCAAACACATTCAAACAAAGCTTTTTGAATCCAAAGAAAGTCAAAAACATTCAAACAAAGCTAATTAAATCATATGAAAGTCAAATGCTTTCAAAAAAGCTAATTGAATCAACTAAAAGTCCAAAGAATTCAAACAAAGCTTTTTGAATCAAATGATTGTTAAATGCATTCAACGAGGCTAATTGAATCATATGACAGTCAAACAAAACTTTTTGAATCAAATGAAAGTCAAATGCATTCAACAGAGCAAATTGACTCAATTGAAAGTTAACCACATTCAAGCAAAGCTAATTGAATCAAATGAAAGTCAAACACATTTAAACAAAGCTATTTGAACCAAATGAAAGTCAAACACATTCAAGAAATGCTATTTGAATCAGATGAAAGTCAAACGCATTCAAAAAAGGTATTTAAATCAAGTGAAAGTCAAAAACATTCAAACAAAGCTATTTGAATAAGATTAAAGTCAAACACATTCAAACAAAGCTTTTTGAATTAAATGAAAGTCAAATGCATTAAACAAAGCTAATTGATTCAAATGAAAGTCAATCACATTCAAACAAAGCTAATTTAATCAAATAAAAATCAAACACATTCAAACAAAGCTTTTTCAATCAAATGAAATTCAAATGCATTCAAAATAGCGATTTGAATCAAGTGAAAGTCAAACAAAGCTTTTTGAATCAAATGATTGTCAAATCCATTCAACGATGCTAATTGAATCATATGAAAGTCAAGCACATTCAAACAAATCTTTTTGAATCAACTGAAAGTCAAATGCAATTAAAAAAAAGTAATTAAATCAAGTGAAAGTCAATTACATTTAAACAAAGCTTTTTAAATCAAATGAAAGTTAAATGCATTCAAAAAAGCTAATTGAATCAGGTGAAAGTCTAGGTAATTCAAACATAGTTTTTTGAATCAAATGAATGTCAAATGCGTTCAACGATGCTAATTGAATCATATGAAAGTCAAACACATTCAAACAAAGCTTTTTGAATCAAATGAAAGTCATATGCATTCAACAAAGCTAATTGAATCGAATGAAAGTCAATGGCATTCTAACAAAACTAATTGAATAAAACGAAAGTCAATGGCATTCTAACAAACCTAATTGAATCAAATTAAAGTCAACCACATTCAAACAAAGCTAATTGAATCAAATGAAAGTTAACCACATTCAAACAAAGCTAATTTAAATCAAGTGAAATTCAAACACATTCAAACAAAGCTTTTTGAATCCAAAGAAAGTCAAATGAGTTCAAAAAAGCTAATTGAATCAAGTGAAAGTCAAACAAATTCAAACATAGCTTTTCGAATCAAATGATTGTCAAATGCATTCAACGATACTAATTGAATCATATGAAAGTCAAACACATTCAAACAAATGTTTTTGAATCAAATGAAAGTCAAATGCATTCAACAAATCAAATTGAATCACTTAAAAGTCAAACACATTCAAACAAAGCTAATTAAATCCAATGGAAGGCAAACACATTCAAACAAAGCTATTTGAATCAAATGAAAGTCAAACACATTCAAACAATGCTATCTGAATCAAATGAAAGTCAAATGCATTGAAAAAGGATAATTAAATCAAACGAAAGTCAAAAACATTCACACAAAGCTAATTGCATCAAATGAAAGTCAAAAACATTTAAACAAAGCTAATTAAATCATATGAAAGTCAAATGCTTTCAAAAAAGCTAATTGAATCAACTAAAAGTCCAAAGAATTCAAACAAAGCTTTTTGAATCAAATGATTGTTAAATGCATTCAACGAGGCTAATTGAATCATATGACAGTCAAACAAAACTTTTTGAATCAAATGAAAGTCAAATGCATTCAACAGAGCAAATTTACTCAATTGAAAGTTAACCACATTCAAGCAAAGCTAATTGAATCAAATGAAAGTCAAACACATTTAAACAAAGCTATTTGAACCAAATGAAAGTCAAACACATTCAAGAAATGCTATTTGAGTCAAATGAAAGTCAAACGCATTCAAAAAAGGTATTTAAATCAAGTGAAAGTCAAAAACATTCAAACAAAGCTATTTGAATAAGATTAAAGTCAAACACATTCAAACAAAGCTTTTTGAATTAAATGAAAGTCAAATGCATTAAACAAAGCTAATTGATTCAAATGAAAGTCAATCACAATCAAACAAAGCTAATTTAATCAAATGAAAATCAAACACATTCAAACAAAGCTTTTTCAATCAAATGAAATTCAAATGCATTCAAAATAGCGATTTGAATCAAGTGAAAGTCAAACAAAGCTTTTTGAATCAAATGATTGTCAAATCCATTCAACAATGCTAATTGAATCATATGAAAGTCAAGCACATTCAAACAAATCTTTTTGAATCAACTGAAAGTCAAATGCAATTCAAAAAAAGTAATTAAATCAAGTGAAAGTCAATTACATTTAAACAAAGCTTTTTAAATCAAATGAAAGTTAAATGCATTCAAAAAAGCTAATTGAATCAAGTGAAAGTCTAGGTAATTCAAACAAAGTTTTTTGAATCAAATGACTGTCAATTGCGTTCAACAATGCTAATTGAATCAAATGAAAGTCAAACACATTCAAACAAAGCTTTTTGAATCAAATGAAAGTCATATGCATTCAACAAAGCTAATTGAATCAAATGAAAGTCAATGGCATTCTAACAAACCTAATTGAATCAAATTAAAGTCAACCACATTCAAACAAAGCTAATTAAATCAAATGAAAGTTAACCACATTCAAACAAAGCTAATTTAAATCAAGTGAAATTCAAACACATTCAAACAAGGCTTTTTGAATCCAAAGAAAGTCAAATGAGTTCAAAAAAGCTAATTGAATCAAGTGAAAGTCAAACAAATTCAAACATAGCTTTTCGAATCAAATGATTGTCAAATGCATTCAACGATACTAATTGAATCATATGAAAGTCAAACACATTCAAACAAATCTTTTTGAATCAAATGAAAGTCAAATGCATTCAACAAATCAAATTGAATCACTTAAAAGTCAAACACATTCAAACAAAGCTAATTAAATCCAATGGAAGGCAAACACATTCAAACAAAGCTATTTGAATCAAATGAAAGTCAAACACATTCAAACAATGCTATCTGAATCAAATGAAAGTCAAATGCATTGAAAAAGGATAATTAAATCAAACGAAAGTCAAACACATTCAAACAAAGCTTTTTGAATCCAAAGAAAGTCAAAAACATTCAAACAAAGCTAATTAAATCATATGAAAGTCAAATGCTTTCAAAAAAGCTAATTGAATCAACTAAAAGTCCAAAGAATTCAAACAAAGCTTTTTGAATCAAATGATTGTTAAATGCATTCAACGAGGCTAATTGAATCATATGACAGTCAAACAAAACTTTTTGAATCAAATGAAAGTCAAATGCATTCAACAGAGCAAATTGACTCAATTGAAAGTTAACCACATTCAAGCAAAGCTAATTGAATCAAATGAAAGTCAAACACATTTAAACAAAGCTATTTGAACCAAATGAAAGTCAAACACATTCAAGAAATGCTATTTGAATCAGATGAAAGTCAAACGCATTCAAAAAAGGTATTTAAATCAAGTGAAAGTCAAAAACATTCAAACAAAGCTATTTGAATAAGATTAAAGTCAAACACATTCAAACAAAGCTTTTTGAATTAAATGAAAGTCAAATGCATTAAACAAAGCTAATTGATTCAAATGAAAGTCAATCACATTCAAACAAAGCTAATTTAATCAAATAAAAATCAAACACATTCAAACAAAGCTTTTTCAATCAAATGAAATTCAAATGCATTCAAAATAGCGATTTGAATCAAGTGAAAGTCAAACAAAGCTTTTTGAATCAAATGATTGTCAAATCCATTCAACGATGCTAATTGAATCATATGAAAGTCAAGCACATTCAAACAAATCTTTTTGAATCAACTGAAAGTCAAATGCAATTAAAAAAAAGTAATTAAATCAAGTGAAAGTCAATTACATTTAAACAAAGCTTTTTAAATCAAATGAAAGTTAAATGCATTCAAAAAAGCTAATTGAATCAAGTGAAAGTCTAGGTAATTCAAACAAAGTTTTTTGAATCAAATGACTGTCAATTGCGTTCAACAATGCTAATTGAATCATATGAAAGTCAAACACATTCAAACAAAGCTTTTTGAATCAAATGAAAGTCATATGCATTCAACAAAGCTAATTGAATCGAATGAAAGTCAATGGCATTCTAACAAAACTAATTGAATAAAACGAAAGTCAATGGCATTCTAACAAACCTAATTGAATCAAATGAAAGTCAACCACATTCAAACAAAGCTAATTGAATCAAATGAAAGTTAACCACATTCAAACAAAGCTAATTTAAATCAAGTGAAATTCAAACACATTCAAACAAAGCTTTTTGAATCCAAAGAAAGTCAAATGAGTTCAAAAAAGCTAATTGAATCAAGTGAAAGTCAAACAAATTCAAACATAGCTTTTCGAATCAAATGATTGTCAAATGCATTCAACGATACTAATTGAATCATATGAAAGTCAAACACATTCAAACAAATCTTTTTGAATCAAATGAAAGTCAAATGCATTCAACAGATCAAATTGAATCACTTAAAAGTCAACCACATTCAAACAAAGCTAATTAAATCCAATGGAAGGCAAACACATTCAAACAAAGCTATTTGAATCAAATGAAAGTCAATCACATTCAAACAATGCTATCTGAATCAAATGAAAGTCAAATGCATTGAAAAAGGATAATTAAATCAAACGAAAGTCAAAAACATTCACACAAAGCTAATTGCATCAAATGAAAGTCAAAAACATTCAAACAAAGCTAATTAAATCATATGAAAGTCAAATGCTTTCAAAAAAGCTAATTGAATCAACTAAAAGTCCAAAGAATTCAAACAAAGCTTTTTGAATCAAATGATTGTTAAATGCATTCAACGAGGCTAATTGAATCATATGACAGTCAAACAAAACTTTTTGAATCAAATGAAAGTCAAATGCATTCAACAGAGCAAATTTACTCAATTGAAAGTTAACCACATTCAAGCAAAGCTAATTGAATCAAATGAAAGTCAAACACATTTAAACAAAGCTATTTGAACCAAATGAAAGTCAAACACATTCAAGAAATGCTATTTGAGTCAAATGAAAGTCAAACGCATTCAAAAAAGGTATTTAAATCAAGTGAAAGTCAAAAACATTCAAACAAAGCTATTTGAATAAGATTAAAGTCAAACACATTCAAACAAAGCTTTTTGAATTAAATGAAAGTCAAATGCATTAAACAAAGCTAATTGATTCAAATGAAAGTCAATCACAATCAAAGAAAGCTAATTTAATCAAATGAAAATCAAACACATTCAAACAAAGCTTTTTCAATCAAATGAAATTCAAATGCATTCAAAATAGCGATTTGAATCAAGTGAAAGTCAAACAAAGCTTTTTGAATCAAATGATTGTCAAATCCATTCAACAATGCTAATTGAATCATATGAAAGTCAAGCACATTCAAACAAATCTTTTTGAATCAACTGAAAGTCAAATGCAATTCAAAAAAAGTAATTAAATCAAGTGAAAGTCAATTACATTTAAACAAAGCTTTTTAAATCAAATGAAAGTTAAATGCATTCAAAAAAGCTAATTGAATCAAGTGAAAGTCTAGGTAATTCAAACAAAGATTTTTGAATCAAATGACTGTCAATTGCGTTCAACAATGCTAATTGAATCAAATGAAAGTCAAACACATTCAAACAAAGCTTTTTGAATCAAATGAAAGTCATATGCATTCAACAAAGCTAATTGAATCAAATGAAAGTCAATGGCATTCTAACAAACCTAATTGAATCAAATTAAAGTCAACCACATTCAAACAAAGCTAATTAAATCAAATGAAAGTTAACCACATTCAAACAAAGCTAATTTAAATCAAGTGAAATTCAAACACATTCAAACAAGGCTTTTTGAATCCAAAGAAAGTCAAATGAGTTCAAAAAAGCTAATTGAATCAAGTGAAAGTCAAACAAATTCAAACATAGCTTTTCGAATCAAATGATTGTCAAATGCATTCAACGATACTAATTGAATCATATGAAAGTCAAACACATTCAAACAAATCTTTTTGAATCAAATGAAAGTCAAATGCATTCAACAAATCAAATTGAATCACTTAAAAGTCAAACACATTCAAACAAAGCTAATTAAATCCAATGGAAGGCAAACACATTCAAACAAAGCTATTTGAATCAAATGGAAGTCAAACACATTCAAACAATGCTATCTGAATCAAATGAAAGTCAAATGCATTGAAAAAGGATAATTAAATCAAACGAAAGTCAAACACATTCAAACAAAGCTTTTTGAATCCAAAGAAAGTCAAAAACATTCAAACAAAGCTAATTAAATCATATGAAAGTCAAATGCTTTCAAAAAAGCTAATTGAATCAACTAAAAGTCCAAAGAATTCAAACAAAGCTTTTTGAATCAAATGATTGTTAAATGCATTCAACGAGGCTAATTGAATCATATGACAGTCAAACAAAACTTTTTGAATCAAATGAAAGTCAAATGCATTCAACAGAGCAAATTGACTCAATTGAAAGTTAACCACATTCAAGCAAAGCTAATTGAATCAAATGAAAGTCAAACACATTTAAACAAAGCTATTTGAACCAAATGAAAGTCAAACACATTCAAGAAATGCTATTTGAATCAGATGAAAGTCAAACGCATTCAAAAAAGGTATTTAAATCAAGTGAAAGTCAAAAACATTCAAACAAAGCTATTTGAATAAGATTAAAGTCAAACACATTCAAACAAAGCTTTTTGAATTAAATGAAAGTCAAATGCATTAAACAAAGCTAATTGATTCAAATGAAAGTCAATCACATTCAAACAAAGCTAATTTAATCAAATAAAAATCAAACACATTCAAACAAAGCTTTTTCAATCAAATGAAATTCAAATGCATTCAAAATAGCGATTTGAATCAAGTGAAAGTCAAACAAAGCTTTTTGAATCAAATGATTGTCAAATCCATTCAACGATGCTAATTGAATCATATGAAAGTCAAGCACATTCAAACAAATCTTTTTGAATCAACTGAAAGTCAAATGCAATTAAAAAAAAGTAATTAAATCAAGTGAAAGTCAATTACATTTAAACAAAGCTTTTTAAATCAAATGAAAGTTAAATGCATTCAAAAAAGCTAATTGAATCAGGTGAAAGTCTAGGTAATTCAAACATAGTTTTTTGAATCAAATGAATGTCAAATGCGTTCAACGATGCTAATTGAATCATATGAAAGTCAAACACATTCAAACAAAGCTTTTTGAATCAAATGAAAGTCATATGCATTCAACAAAGCTAATTGAATCGAATGAAAGTCAATGGCATTCTAACAAAACTAATTGAATAAAACGAAAGTCAATGGCTGATGCGTGCATCAATGTGAACGATGAGCATGTTGAAGAATTATTCCAAGAAAGTCAAGAAAGCATGAATCTATACTTGGAAGCTTCTTCAATAGGTCAAACTTACTATCGGGGGCATCAAGACAAAGCCACGCTTTGTATGGTGGCGTTCTTGGGAGTTCTTGAAGCTTCTTGATAGTTCTTTAAGGTTTCTTTAAAAGCTTTCTTAGGTTTTTGCTTACAAGTTTTTACCTTTCACTTGAAAGGGTTTTTCTTGTTTTAAGCACTTAGGATTTCTAATTGCATTAGGAATTGTTTTAGTCTAGTAGGCGTCAATAATAGCTTGGAGTGCAAGCTTGAGTTAGGATAAAATAGGCAAGTTTTATCTTAAGAGTAGTTAGAGTTTAAGTAGGATTAAATAACTAAATCAAAGTTATCTAAACTTGATTAAGTTATGCAATCCGTGGGTTTTTGTTAGGGGATTAGAATTCTAATTCAAGTGGGATTAGGATAATTGATTGAGTTTATAAATATAGGGTTGTAATCTTCGAATAATATACAAGTTTAATCATACATTCATAATAATATTTCTTATTGCTTTTGTTTAAGTTGGATTACTTAAATTCTTGATTGGTGGATTCCAATTTGCTGTTTTGTTTGTTTTAGTTAAAACAATCACCTAGGTTGATTAATTAGGTGGATTCTTGATTAATTAATCTAAGTTTCTTGCTTAATTCTTGGTGAATTTTCTGTATAGAATTAGGTTAGATTCATATCTTTGTGAGGCTTAGTTTTCGGACTAAAAATCACATCATCTTGGTATCAGAGCACAGTTTCGGTAGAATTTAAACTGGTGACGTTAGGCTTGGAATTTTTGGCTGAAATTTTGTGGCAAGATTCAGAAAACGTAGATCAACATTGTGTCAAAATTTCGTGTCAATTGGACGCGTAACGAAGTCTGTGCAACCTCAAACTTTTGAGAGTGTTACACAAAGTTGCGATCTGGAGAACGGTTCTTATTTGCTTCAAGAATCAATCAAGATTCAATCTTTTAATCAAGATTTTGCATAAACTAAACCTGGTTTGTGTAGGAGCAATGAGTGACGAAGAAATCCCAGGGATTCCAAGGGGTTTGAACCTTGATCAAGCGCATAACTTGCGGAGGGATCGTCAAATAGAGCGATTGTCACAACAATTGCAAGAAGTATTGGCTAGGCTTGACGAACGTGACAAAACTTCATCTTCAAGGAAGAACAAATCAGTTGCAATTTCTAGTTCAAGTGAAGACGAATATGAAAGGAGAAAAGCAAGTAGATCACGCCATAAAGATTCATCTTCGAGTGATGAACCTAGAAGGCATAGACGGAAGAACAAGGCCAAAGATGATGACCGAAATATAAGGTTAGATTTTCCGGAATTCAATGGTAGTATGCTAGACCCCGAAAAATATTTTGAGTGGGTTAGAAGAGCCGAAACACTCTTTGATTACAAGGAGTATGATGAACGAAAGAGGTGCAAACTTGCTGAATTAAAACTCACAGGTTATGCGAGTTTATGGTATGATAATCTCAAGAAAAAGAGACGCAAGGAGGGACGATCCAAGATCACTACTTGGACACAATTGCAGAAATATATGAAGCGTCAATTTGTGCCCCATGAGTACGTGCAAGAAGTGTATCTCAAGATGCAGACTTTTAAGCAAGGAAATCAATCCGTGGAGGCTTATTTGTGTGAGTTTGAGAAACTATGTTTATTGTGTGATTTAGAAGAAATTCTAGGGCACAAAATAGCACGTTTTATTGCAGGTTTGAACGAAAATGTTCAAGAGAAGATTGAATTGCACGAATACTATTCGTTTGAAGAAGTATGCAAGGCGGCCATTAAGGTTGAAAGACAATTCAAGGCCAAGAAGACCTCAAGTGTGAAACCGTTCACACGCACGTTCACAAAGGCTAGTGACAAGCCTACCTTTGATAGGACTTCTTCTAATCCGTATGCTAAAGATAACAAACCCAGAAACGAAGCTAGCAAGAAGGTGACCGAAGATAGAAAATGTTTCAAATGTGGGAGTGTTGGCCACATAGCAAGCAATTGCTACTCAAAACGCACTATGACGGCTCAAGAATGGGAAGAAGAGAAAGCTAGGTGCGAGGGAAATAGTGACATGGAGGTTGTGGTCGAGAAAGAACGTGATTTTGAAGAAGAGGAGGGTAGTGCCGAAGAGGTTGATGGTGAAACGCAAGGAAAGAGCTTGGTTCTAAGGAGAGCTCTTCACTCTAAACCTATGCCCGTTGAAGAGAATCAAAGAGAGAAAATCTTTTTAACAAGGTGCAAGGTGGAAGATCGATTGTGTGACGTAATAATAGACTCGGGAAGTTGCACAAATGTGGTGTCTACAACTTTGATCAACAAATTAGAGTGGCCTACAACCGATCACCCAAAACCTTACAAGCTACATTGGCTCAATGATGCTAGTGACGTGAAGGTAACGAAACGAGCCCTAATCACCTTTTCAATTGGCAAATATCATGATAAAGTTTTATGTGATGTATGCCCTATGGATGCTTGTCATATCTTATTGGGTAGACCATGGCAATATGATAGATTTGTCAAGTTTAATGGTAGGACAAATGTGTATATAATTCGAAAAGGAAAGGGGGAAAAATCATATGCATTGAAACCACTTGTTGATCATAGAATTAACCCTAGTTCAAAAGGTGCATATTTAATTGGGGAAAAGGAGTTGGAGAAAGAGATCAACAACAACAATATAGTATATATTATGGTGGCTAACAATGTGCAAGTGAATGAAAGTAAACAAGAAAAGAGGCCCGTGGAATTAGAAGTAGTATTGCAAGAGTATTGTGATGTTTTTCCTAGTGAATTACCACCGGGATTACCACCAATTCGTGGTATTGAACATCAAATTGATCTTATTCCGGGAGCTCCACTACCTAACAAGGCAGCATATAGAAGTAATCCGGAAGAAACAAAGGAAATGCAACGTCAAATAGAGGAATTGATGCAAAGAGGCTACGTGAAAGAGAGTATGAGCCCATGTGCCGTGCCTACATTGTTAGTTCCAAAAAAAGATGGGAGTTGGCGTATGTGCATTGATAGTAGGAGTGTGAACAACATAACCATCAAGTATAGATTTCCTATACCTAGACTTGATGATTTGTTAGACGAATTGCATGGTTCAAAGCTATTTTCCAAGATTGATCTTATGAGTGGCTATCATCAAATACGCATGAGGGAAGGAGATGAATGGAAGACGGCTTTCAAGACTAAAATCAAGTACATGATAAAGCTACACGCACAAGTTAGAGCTAGGATTGAACGTGTCAATGAACTCTACAAAGCACGAGCTAACAAGAACAAAAAGCCACAAAGTTTTGAAGTTGGCGACTTGGTGTGGCTACACTTGAGAAAAGAGAGATTTCCTAACAAACGAAAGAATAAATTGATGCCAAGAAGTGAGGGGCCGTTCAAGATTATTGAGAAGATCAATGAGAATGCATATAAGCTTGAATTGCCGGGAGAATATGGTGTAAGCGCAACATTTAATATTGGGGATTTGGTGAAGTATTTGCCAGATGGTGCTATTGAAGATTTGAGGGCAAATTCTTTTGAAGAAGGGGAGGATGATGCGTGCATCAATGTGAACGATGAGCATGTTGAAGAATTATTCCAAGAAAGTCAAGAAAGCATGAATCTATACTTGGAAGCTTCTTCAATAGGTCAAACTTACTATCGGGGGCATCAAGACAAAGCCACGCTTTGTATGGTGGCGTTCTTGGGAGTTCTTGAAGCTTCTTGATAGTTCTTTAAGGTTTCTTTAAAAGCTTTCTTAGGTTTTTGCTTACAAGTTTTTACCTTTCACTTGAAAGGGTTTTTCTTGTTTTAAGCACTTAGGATTTCTAATTGCATTAGGAATTGTTTTAGTCTAGTAGGCGTCAATAATAGCTTGGAGTGCAAGCTTGAGTTAGGATAAAATAGGCAAGTTTTATCTTAAGAGTAGTTAGAGTTTAAGTAGGATTAAATAACTAAATCAAAGTTATCTAAACTTGATTAAGTTATGCAATCCGTGGGTTTTTGTTAGGGGATTAGAATTCTAATTCAAGTGGGATTAGGATAATTGATTGAGTTTATAAATATAGGGTTGTAATCTTCGAATAATATACAAGTTTAATCATACATTCATAATAATATTTCTTATTGCTTTTGTTTAAGTTGGATTACTTAAATTCTTGATTGGTGGATTCCAATTTGCTGTTTTGTTTGTTTTAGTTAAAACAATCACCTAGGTTGATTAATTAGGTGGATTCTTGATTAATTAATCTAAGTTTCTTGCTTAATTCTTGGTGAATTTTCTGTATAGAATTAGGTTAGATTCATATCTTTGTGAGGCTTAGTTTTCGGACTAAAAATCACATCAATGGCATTCTAACAAACCTAATTGAATCAAATTAAAGTCAACCACATTCAAACAAAGCTAATTGAATCAAATGAAAGTTAACCACATTCAAACAAAGCTAATTTAAATCAAGTGAAATTCAAACACATTCAAACAAAGCTTTTTGAATCCAAAGAAAGTCAAATGAGTTCAAAAAAGCTAATTGAATCAAGTGAAAGTCAAACAAATTCAAACATAGCTTTTCGAATCAAATGATTGTCAAATGCATTCAACGATACTAATTGAATCATATGAAAGTCAAACACATTCAAACAAATCTTTTTGAATCAAATGAAAGTCAAATGCATTCAACAAATCAAATTGAATCACTTAAAAGTCAAACACATTCAAACAAAGCTAATTAAATCCAATGGAAGGCAAACACATTCAAACAAAGCTATTTGAATCAAATGAAAGTCAAACACATTCAAACAATGCTATCTGAATCAAATGAAAGTCAAATGCATTGAAAAAAGGATAATTAAATCAAACGAAAGTCAAAAACATTCACACAAAGGTAATTGCATCAAATGAAAGTCAAAAACATTCAAACAAAGCTAATTAAATCATATGAAAGTCAAATGCTTTCAAAAAAGCTAATTGAATCAACTAAAAGTCCAAAGAATTCAAACAAAGCTTTTTGAATCAAATGATTGTTAAATGCATTCAACGAGGCTAATTGAATCATATGACAGTCAAACAAAACTTTTTGAATCAAATGAAAGTCAAATGCATTCAACAGAGCAAATTTACTCAATTGAAAGTTAACCACATTCAAGCAAAGCTAATTGAATCAAATGAAAGTCAAACACATTTAAACAAAGCTATTTGAACCAAATGAAAGTCAAACACATTCAAGAAATGCTATTTGAGTCAAATGAAAGTCAAACGCATTCAAAAAAGGTATTTAAATCAAGTGAAAGTCAAAAACATTCAAACAAAGCTATTTGAATAAGATTAAAGTCAAACACATTCAAACAAAGCTTTTTGAATTAAATGAAAGTCAAATGCATTAAACAAAGCTAATTGATTCAAATGAAAGTCAATCACAATCAAACAAAGCTAATTTAATCAAATGAAAATCAAACACATTCAAACAAAGCTTTTTCAATCAAATGAAATTCAAATGCATTCAAAATAGCGATTTGAATCAAGTGAAAGTCAAACAAAGCTTTTTGAATCAAATGATTGTCAAATCCATTCAACAATGCTAATTGAATCATATGAAAGTCAAGCACATTCAAACAAATCTTTTTGAATCAACTGAAAGTCAAATGCAATTCAAAAAAAGTAATTAAATCAAGTGAAAGTCAATTACATTTAAACAAAGCTTTTTAAATCAAATGAAAGTTAAATGCATTCAAAAAAGCTAATTGAATCAAGTGAAAGTCTAGGTAATTCAAACAAAGTTTTTTGAATCAAATGACTGTCAATTGCGTTCAACAATGCTAATTGAATCAAATGAAAGTCAAACACATTCAAACAAAGCTTTTTGAATCAAATGAAAGTCATATGCATTCAACAAAGCTAATTGAATCAAATGAAAGTCAATGGCATTCTAACAAACCTAATTGAATCAAATTAAAGTCAACCACATTCAAACAAAGCTAATTAAATCAAATGAAAGTTAACCACATTCAAACAAAGCTAATTTAAATCAAGTGAAATTCAAACACATTCAAACAAGGCTTTTTGAATCCAAAGAAAGTCAAATGAGTTCAAAAAAGCTAATTGAATCAAGTGAAAGTCAAACAAATTCAAACATAGCTTTTCGAATCAAATGATTGTCAAATGCATTCAACGATACTAATTGAATCATATGAAAGTCAAACACATTCAAACAAATCTTTTTGAATCAAATGAAAGTCAAATGCATTCAACAAATCAAATTGAATCACTTAAAAGTCAAACACATTCAAACAAAGCTAATTAAATCCAATGGAAGGCAAACACATTCAAACAAAGCTATTTGAATCAAATGAAAGTCAAACACATTCAAACAATGCTATCTGAATCAAATGAAAGTCAAATGCATTGAAAAAGGATAATTAAATCAAACGAAAGTCAAACACATTCAAACAAAGCTTTTTGAATCCAAAGAAAGTCAAAAACATTCAAACAAAGCTAATTAAATCATATGAAAGTCAAATGCTTTCAAAAAAGCTAATTGAATCAACTAAAAGTCCAAAGAATTCAAACAAAGCTTCTTGAATCAAATGATTGTTAAATGCATTCAACGAGGCTAATTGAATCATATGACAGTCAAACAAAACTTTTTGAATCAAATGAAAGTCAAATGCATTCAACAGAGCAAATTGACTCAATTGAAAGTTAACCACATTCAAGCAAAGCTAATTGAATCAAATGAAAGTCAAACACATTTAAACAAAGCTATTTGAACCAAATGAAAGTCAAACACATTCAAGAAATGCTATTTGAATCAGATGAAAGTCAAACGCATTAAAAAAAGGTATTTAAATCAAGTGAAAGTCAAAAACATTCAAACAAAGCTATTTGAATAAGATTAAAGTCAAACACATTCAAACAAAGCTTTTTGAATTAAATGAAAGTCAAATGCATTAAACAAAGCTAATTGATTCAAATGAAAGTCAATCACATTCAAACAAAGCTAATTTAATCAAATGAAAATCAAACACATTCAAACAAAGCTTTTTCAATCAAATGAAATTCAAATGCATTCAAAATAGCGATTTGAATCAAGTGAAAGTCAAACAAAGCTTTTTGAATCAAATGATTGTCAAATCCATTCAACGATGCTAATTGAATCATATGAAAGTCAAGCACATTCAAACAAATCTTTTTGAATCAACTGAAAGTCAAATGCAATTAAAAAAAAGTAATTAAATCAAGTGAAAGTCAATTACATTTAAACAAAGCTTTTTAAATCAAATGAAAGTTAAATGCATTCAAAAAAGCTAATTGAATCAGGTGAAAGTCTAGGTAATTCAAACATAGTTTTTTGAATCAAATGAATGTCAAATGCGTTCAACGATGCTAATTGAATCATATGAAAGTCAAACACATTCAAACAAAGCTTTTTGAATCAAATGAAAGTCATATGCATTCAACAAAGCTAATTGAATCGAATGAAAGTCAATGGCATTCTAACAAAACTAATTGAATAAAACGAAAGTCAATGGCATTCTAACAAACCTAATTGAATCAAATGAAAGTCAACAACATTCAAACAAAGCTAATTGAATCAAATGAAAGTTAACCACATTCAAACAAAGCTAATTTAAATCAAGTGAAATTCAAACACAATCAAACAAAGCTTTTTGAATCCAAAGAAAGTCAAATGAGTTCAAAAAAGCTAATTGAATCAAGTGAAAGTCAAACAAATTCAAACATAGCTTTTTGAATCAAATGATTGTCAAATGCATTCAACGATACTAATTGAATCATATGAAAGTCAAACACATTCAAACAAATCTTTTTGAATCAAATGAAAGTCAAATGCATTCAACAGATCAAATTGAATCACTTAAAAGTCAACCACATTCAAACAAAGCTAATTAAATCCAATGGAAGGCAAACACATTCAAACAAAGCTATTTGAATCAAATGAAAGTCAAACACATTCAAACAATGCTATCTGAATCAAATGAAAGTCAAATGCATTGAAAAAGGATAATTAAATCAAACGAAAGTCAAACACATTCAGACAAAGCTAATTGCATCAAATGAAAGTCAAAAAACATTCAAACAAAGCTAATTAAATCATATGAAAGTCAAATGCTTTCAAAAAAGCTAATTGAATCAACTAAAAGTCTAAAGAATTCAAACAAAGCTTTTTGAATCAAATGATTGTTAAATGCATTCAACGACGCTAATTGAATCATATGACAGTCAAACAAAACTTTTTGAATCAAATGAAAGTCAAATGCATTCAACAGAGCAAATTTACTCAATTGAAAGTTAACCACATTCAAGCAAAGCTAATTGAATCAAATGAAAGTCAAACACATTTAAACAAAGCTATTTGAACCAAATGAAAGTCAAACACATTCAAGAAATGCTATTTGAGTCAAATGAAAGTCAAACGCATTCAAAAAAGGTATTTAAATCAAGTGAAAGTCAAAAACATTCAAACAAAGCTATTTGAATAAGATTAAAGTCAAACACATTCAAACAAAGCTTTTTGAATTAAATGAAAGTCAAATGCATTAAACAAAGCTAATTGATTCAAATGAAAGTCAATCACAATCAAACAAAGCTAATTTAATCAAATGAAAATCAAACACATTCAAACAAAGCTTTTTCAATCAAATGAAATTCAAATGCATTCAAAATAGCGATTTGAATCAAGTGAAAGTCAAACAAAGCTTTTTGAATCAAATGATTGTCAAATCCATTCAACAATGCTAATTGAATCATATGAAAGTCAAGCACATTCAAACAAATCTTTTTGAATCAACTGAAAGTCAAATGCAATTCAAAAAAAGTAATTAAATCAAGTGAAAGTCAATTACATTTAAACAAAGCTTTTTAAATCAAATGAAAGTTAAATGCATTCAAAAAAGCTAATTGAATCAAGTGAAAGTCTAGGTAATTCAAACAAAGTTTTTTGAATCAAATGACTGTCAATTGCGTTCAACAATGCTAATTGAATCAAATGAAAGTCAAACACATTCAAACAAAGCTTTTTGAATCAAATGAAAGTCATATGCATTCAACAAAGCTAATTGAATCAAATGAAAGTCAATGGCATTCTAACAAACCTAATTGATTCAAATTAAAGTCAACCACATTCAAACAAAGCTAATTAAATCAAATGAAAGTTAACCACATTCAAACAAAGCTAATTTAAATCAAGTGAAATTCAAACACATTCAAACAAGGCTTTTTGAATCCAAAGAAAGTCAAATGAGTTCAAAAAAGCTAATTGAATCAAGTGAAAGTCAAACAAATTCAAACATAGCTTTTCGAATCAAATGATTGTCAAATGCATTCAACGATACTAATTGAATCATATGAAAGTCAAACACATTCAAACAAATCTTTTTGAATCAAATGAAAGTCAAATGCATTCAACAAATCAAATTGAATCACTTAAAAGTCAAACACATTCAAACAAAGCTAATTAAATCCAATGGAAGGCAAACACATTCAAACAAAGCTATTTGAATCAAATGAAAGTCAAACACATTCAAACAATGCTATCTGAATCAAATGAAAGTCAAATGCATTGAAAAAGGATAATTAAATCAAACGAAAGTCAAACACATTCAAACAAAGCTTTTTGAATCCAAAGAAAGTCAAAAACATTCAAACAAAGCTAATTAAATCATATGAAAGTCAAATGCTTTCAAAAAAGCTAATTGAATCAACTAAAAGTCCAAAGAATTCAAACAAAGCTTTTTGAATCAAATGATTGTTAAATGCATTCAACGAGGCTAATTGAATCATATGACAGTCAAACAAAACTTTTTGAATCAAATGAAAGTCAAATGCATTCAACAGAGCAAATTGACTCAATTGAAAGTTAACCACATTCAAGCAAAGCTAATTGAATCAAATGAAAGTCAAACACATTTAAACAAAGCTATTTGAACCAAATGAAAGTCAAACACATTCAAGAAATGCTATTTGAATCAGATGAAAGTCAAACGCATTCAAAAAAAGGTATTTAAATCAAGTGAAAGTCAAAAACATTCAAACAAAGCTATTTGAATAAGATTAAAGTCAAACACATTCAAACAAAGCTTTTTGAATTAAATGAAAGTCAAATGCATTAAACAAAGCTAATTGATTCAAATGAAAGTCAATCACATTCAAACAAAGCTAATTTAATCAAATGAAAATCAAACACATTCAAACAAAGCTTTTTCAATCAAATGAAATTCAAATGCATTCAAAATAGCAATTTGAATCAAGTGAAAGTCAAACAAAGCTTTTTGAATCAAATGATTGTCAAATCCATTCAACGATGCTAATTGAATCATATGAAAGTCAAGCACATTCAAACAAATCTTTTTGAATCAACTGAAAGTCAAATGCAATTAAAAAAAAGTAATTAAATCAAGTGAATGTCAATTACATTTAAACAAAGCTTTTTAAATCAAATGAAAGTTAAATGCATTCAAAAAAGCTAATTGAATCAGGTGAAAGTCTAGGTAATTCAAACAAAGTTTTTTGAATCAAATGAATGTCAAATGCGTTCAACGATGCTAATTGAATCAAATGAAAGTCAAACACATTCAAACAAAGCTTTTTGAATCAAATGAAAGTCATATGCATTCAACAAAGCTAATTGAATCGAATGAAAGTCAATGGCATTCTAACAAAACTAATTGAATAAAACGAAAGTCAATGGCATTCTAACAAACCTAATTGAATCAAATGAAAGTCAACCACATTCAAACAAAGCTAATTGAATCAAATGAAAGTTAACCACATTCAAACAAAGCTAATTTAAATCAAGTGAAATTCAAACACATTCAAACAAAGCTTTTTGAATCCAAAGAAAGTCAAATGAGTTCAAAAAAGCTAATTGAATCAAGTGAAAGTCAAACAAATTCAAACATAGCTTTTTGAATCAAATGATTGTCAAATGCATTCAACGATACTAATTGAATCATATGAAAGTCAAACACATTCAAACAAATCTTTTTGAATCAAATGAAAGTCAAATGCATTCAACAGATCAAATTGAATCAGTTAAAAGTCAACCACATTCAAACAAAGCTAATTAAATCCAATGGAAGGCAAACACATTCAAACAAAGCTATTTGAATCAAATGAAAGTCAAACACATTCAAACAATGCTATCTGAATCAAATGAAAGTCAAATGCATTGAAAAAAGGATAATTAAATCAAACGAAAGTCAAACACATTCAGACAAAGCTAATTGCATCAAATGAAAGTCAAAAAACATTCAAACAAAGCTAATTAAATCATATGAAAGTCAAATGCTTTCAAAAAAGCTAATTGAATCAACTAAAAGTCTAAAGAATTCAAACAAAGCTTTTTGAATCAAATGATTGTTAAATGCATTCAACGACGCTAATTGAATCATATGACAGTCAAACAAAACTTTTTGAATCAAATGAAAGTCAAATGCATTCAACAGAGCAAATTTACTCAATTGAAAGTTAACCACATTCAAGCAAAGCTAATTGAATCAAATGAAAGTCAAACACATTTAAACAAAGCTATTTGAACCAAATGAAAGTCAAACACATTCAAGAAATGCTATTTGAGTCAAATGAAAGTCAAACGCATTCAAAAAAGGTATTTAAATCAAGTGAAAGTCAAAAAACATTCAAACAAAGCTATTTGAATAAGATTAAAGTCAAACACATTCAAACAAAGCTTTTTGAATTAAATGAAAGTCAAATGCATTAAACAAAGCTAATTGATTCAAATGAAAGTCAATCACAATCAAACAAAGCTAATTTAATCAAATGAAAATCAAACACATTCAAACAAAGCTTTTTTCAATCAAATGAAATTCAAATGCATTCAAAATAGCGATTTGAATCAAGTGAAAGTCAAACAAAGCTTTTTGAATCAAATGATTGTCAAATCCATTCAACAATGCTAATTGAATCATATGAAAGTCAAGCACATTCAAACAAATCTTTTTGAATCAACTGAAAGTCAAATGCAATTCAAAAAAAGTAATTAAATCAAGTGAAAGTCAATTACATTTAAACAAAGCTTTTTAAATCAAATGAAAGTTAAATGCATTCAAAAAAGCTAATTGAATCAAGTGAAAGTCTAGGTAATTCAAACAAAGTTTTTTGAATCAAATGACTGTCAATTGCGTTCAACAATGCTAATTGAATCAAATGAAAGTCAAACACATTCAAACAAAGCTTTTTGAATCAAATGAAAGTCATATGCATTCAACAAAGCTAATTGAATCAAATGAAAGTCAATGGCATTCTAACAAACCTAATTGAATCAAATTAAAGTCAACCACATTCAAACAAAGCTAATTAAATCAAATGAAAGTTAACCACATTCAAACAAAGCTAATTTAAATCAAGTGAAATTCAAACACATTCAAACAAGGCTTTTTGAATCCAAAGAAAGTCAAATGAGTTCAAAAAAAGCTAATTGAATCAAGTGAAAGTCAAACAAATTCAAACATAGCTTTTTCGAATCAAATGATTGTCAAATGCATTCAACGATACTAATTGAATCATATGAAAGTCAAACACATTCAAACAAATCTTTTTGAATCAAATGAAAGTCAAATGCATTCAACAAATCAAATTGAATCACTTAAAAGTCAAACACATTCAAACAAAGCTAATTTAATCCAATGGAAGGCAAACACATTCAAACAAAGCTATTTGAATCAAATGAAAGTCAAACACATTCAAACAATGCTATCTGAATCAAATGAAAGTCAAATGCATTGAAAAAGGATAATTAAATCAAACGAAAGTCAAACACATTCAAACAAAGCTTTTTGAATCCAAAGAAAGTCAAAAACATTCAAACAAAGCTAATTAAATCATATGAAAGTCAAATGCTTTCAAAAAAAGCTAATTGAATCAACTAAAAGTCCAAAGAATTCAAACAAAGCTTTTTGAATCAAATGATTGTTAAATGCATTCAACGAGGCTAATTGAATCATATGACAGTCAAACAAAACTTTTTGAATCAAATGAAAGTCAAATGCATTCAACAGAGCAAATTGACTCAATTGAAAGTTAACCACATTCAAGCAAAGCTAATTGAATCAAATGAAAGTCAAACACATTTAAACAAAGCTATTTGAACCAAATGAAAGTCAAACACATTCAAGAAATGCTATTTGAATCAGATGAAAGTCAAACGCATTCAAAAAGGTATTTAAATCAAGTGAAAGTCAAAAACATTCAAAACAAGCTATTTGAATAAGATTAAAGTCAAACACATTCAAACAAAGCTTTTTGAATTAAATGAAAGTCAAATGCATTAAACAAAGCTAATTGATTCAAATGAAAGTCAATCACATTCAAACAAAGCTAATTTAATCAAATGAAAATCAAACACATTCAAACAAAGCTTTTTCAATCAAATGAAATTCAAATGCATTCAAAATAGCGATTTGAATCAAGTGAAAGTCAAACAAAGCTTTTTGAATCAAATGATTGTCAAATCCATTCAACGATGCTAATTGAATCATATGAAAGTCAAGCACATTCAAACAAATCTTTTTGAATCAACTGAAAGTCAAATGCAATTAAAAAAAAGTAATTAAATCAAGTGAAAGTCAATTACATTTAAACAAAGCTTTTTAAATCAAATGAAAGTTAAATGCATTCAAAAAAGCTAATTGAATCAGGTGAAAGTCTAGGTAATTCAAAACATAGTTTTTTTGAATCAAATGAATGTCAAATGCGTTCAACGATGCTAATTGAATCATATGAAAGTCAAACACATTCAAACAAAGCTTTTTTGAATCAAATGAAAGTCATATGCATTCAACAAAGCTAATTGAATCGAATGAAAGTCAATGGCATTCTAACAAAACTAATTGAATAAAACGAAAGTCAATGGCATTCTAACAAACCTAATTGAATCAAATGAAAGTCAACCACATTCAAACAAAGCTAATTGAATCAAATGAAAGTTAACCACATTCAAACAAAGCTAATTTAAATCAAGTGAAATTCAAACACATTCAAACAAAGCTTTTTGAATCCAAAGAAAGTCAAATGAGTTCAAAAAAGCTAATTGAATCAAGTGAAAGTCAAACAAATTCAAACATAGCTTTTTGAATCAAATGATTGTCAAATGCATTCAACGATACTAATTGAATCATATGAAAGTCAAACACATTCAAACAAATCTTTTTGAATCAAATGAAAGTCAAATGCATTCAACAGATCAAATTGAATCACTTAAAAGTCAACCACATTCAAACAAAGCTAATTAAATCCAATGGAAGGCAAACACATTCAAACAAAGCTATTTGAATCAAATGAAAGTCAAACACATTCAAACAATGCTATCTGAATCAAATGAAAGTCAAATGCATTGAAAAAGGATAATTAAATCAAACGAAAGTCAAACACATTCAGACAAAGCTAATTGCATCAAATGAAAGTCAAAAACATTCAAACAAAGCTAATTAAATCATATGAAAGTCAAATGCTTTCAAAAAAGCTAATTGAATCAACTAAAAGTCCAAAGAATTCAAACAAAGCTTTTTGAATCAAATGATTGTTAAATGCATTCAACGACGCTAATTGAATCATATGACAGTCAAACAAAACTTTTTGAATCAAATGAAAGTCAAATGCATTCAACAGAGCAAATTTACTCAATTGAAAGTTAACCACATTCAAGCAAAGCTAATTGAATCAAATGAAAGTCAAACACATTTAAACAAAGCTATTTGAACCAAATGAAAGTCAAACACATTCAAGAAATGCTATTTGAGTCAAATGAAAGTCAAACGCATTCAAAAAAGGTATTTAAATCAAGTGAAAGTCAAAAACATTCAAACAAAGCTATTTGAATAAGATTAAAGTCAAACACATTCAAACAAAGCTTTTTGAATTAAATGAAAGTCAAATGCATTAAACAAAGCTAATTGATTCAAATGAAAGTCAATCACAATCAACAAAGCTAATTTAATCAAATGAAAATCAAACACATTCAAACAAAGCTTTTTCAATCAAATGAAATTCAAATGCATTCAAAATAGCGATTTTGAATCAAGTGAAAGTCAAACAAAGCTTTTTGAATCAAATGATTGTCAAATCCATTCAACAATGCTAATTGAATCATATGAAAGTCAAGCACATTCAAACAATCTTTTTGAATCAACTGAAAGTCAAATGCAATTCAAAAAAAGTAATTAAATCAAGTGAAAGTCAATTACATTTAAACAAAGATTTTTAAATCAAATTGAAAGTTAAATGCATTCAAAAAAAGCTAATTGAATCAAGTGAAAGTCTAGGTAATTCAAACAAAGTTTTTTGAATCAAATGACTGTCAATTGCGTTCAACAATGCTAATTGAATCAAATGAAAGTCAAACACATTCAAACAAAGCTTTTTGAATCAAATGAAAGTCATATGCATTCAACAAAGCTAATTGAATCAAATGAAAGTCAATGGCATTCTAACAAACCTAATTGAATCAAATTAAAGTCAACCACATTCAACAAACTAATTGAATCAAATGAAAGTAAACCACATTCAAACAAAGCTAATTTAAATCAAGTGAAATTCAAACACATTCAAACAAGCTTTTTGAATCCAAAGAAAGTCAAATGAGTTCAAAAAAGCTAATTGAATCAAGTGAAAGTCAAACAAATTCAAACATAGCTTTTCGAATCAAAATGATTGTCAAATGCATTCAACGATACTAATTGAATCATATGAAAGTCAAACACATTCAAACAAATCTTTTTGAATCAAATGAAAGTCAAATGCATTCAACAAATCAAATTGAATCACTTAAAAGTCAAACACATTCAAACAAAGCTAATTAAATCCAATGGAAGGCAAACACATTCAAACAAAGCTATCTGAATCAAATGAAAGTCAACACATTCAAACAATGCTATCTGAATCAAATGAAAGTCAATTGCATTCAAAAAAAGATAATTAAATCAAACGAAAGTCAAACACATTCAGACAAAGCTAATTGCATCAAATGAAAGTCAAAAACATTCAAACAAAGCTAATTAAATCATATGAAAGTCAAATGCTTTCAAAAAAGCTAATTGAATCAACTAAAAGTCCAAAGAATTCAAACAAAGCTTTTTGAATCAAATGATTGTCAAATGCATTCAACGAGGCTAATTGAATCATATGACAGTCAAACAAAACTTTTTGAATCAAATGAAAGTCAAATGCATTCAACAAAGCAAATTGACTCAATTGAAAGTTAACCACATTCAAGCAAAGCTAATTGAATCAAATGAAAGTCAAACACATTTAAACAAAACTATTTGAACCAAATGAAAGTCAAACACATTCAAGAAATGCTATTTGAATCAAATGAAAGTCAAACGCATTCAAAAAAAAGTATTCAAATCAAGTGAAAGTCAAAAACATTCAAACAAAGCTATTTGAATCAGATTAAAGTCAAACACATTCAAACAAAGCTTTTTGAATTAAATGAAAGTCAAATGCATTAAACAAAGCTAATTGATTCAAATGAAAGTCAATCACATTCTAATAAAGCTAATTTAATCAAATGAAAATCAAACACATTCAAACAAACTTTTTCAATCAAATGAAATTCAAATGCATTCAAAATAGCGATTTTGAATCAAGTGAAAGTCAAATAAAGCTTTTTTGAATCAAATGATTGTCAAATCCATTCAACGATGCTAATTGAATCATATGAAAGTCAAGCACATTCAAACAAATCTTTTTGAATCAACTAAAAGTCAAATGCAATTAAAAAAAAGTAATTAAATCAAGTGAAAGTCAATTACATTTAAACAAAGCTTTTTAAATCAAATGAAAGTTAAATGCATTCAAAAAAGCTAGATGAATCAAGTGAAAGTCTAGGTAATTCAAACAAAGTTTTTTGAATCAAATGACTGTCAAATGTGTTCAACGATGCTAATTGAATCAATGAAAGTCAAACACATTCAAACAAAGCTTTTTGAATCAAATGAAAGTCATATGCATTCAACAAAGCTAATTGAATCAAACTGAAAGTCAATGGCATTCTAACAAACCTAATTGAATCTAACGAAAGTCAATGGCATTCTAACAAACCTAATTGAATCAAATGAAAGTCAACCACATTCAAACAAAGATAATTGAATCAAATGAAAGTTAACCACCTTCAAACAAAGCTAATTTAAATCAAGTGAAATTCAAACACATTCAAACAAAGCTTTTTGAATCCAAAGAAAGTCAAATGAGTTCAAAAAAGCTAATTGAATCAAGTGAAAGTCAAACAAATTCAAACATAGCTTTTAGAATTAAATGATTGTCAAATGCATTCAACGATACTAATTGAATCATATGAAAGTCAAACACATTCAAACAAA
>NW_018743060.1:0-20326 GCF_001683475.1 Chenopodium quinoa | reverse complement strand
TGTTTGAATTTGTTTGACTTTCACTTGTTGATGTGTAAACAAGATGAGAAACCTTGTTACAAGAAATGATAAGTTAAAAGATTCAAAGGGTTTTAAAGTTCAATTGTCAAGTAATCAGTTTAGTTAGGGGAACTCTCACCCTAAGCTAAGGATATAGCAAAGAGGAACTCTCACTCGTTTGCTTGGGATAGTTTAGATGAGGGAACTCTCACCAAATCATAAACTATAAGTCCTAATTTTGGGAACTCTCACCAAAACTAACACTCTTCAAATTCGGATACTCAAATTTGGAAAACAAAGTGAACTAAACTCAAGTCACTTCAATTAACAAAACACACGTTTTTTAGGCAAATAATCTTGGATGATTTTCATTCATTCAAAGTATGCTATTTATAGCATCAATACAACCTTTTCACTTGCCTACTTTAATTAACAAAATAAAATAGACAAAAGGAAATTAACTAAGGGAATGAGTGGAGAATACACGTCCCACTTAACCCCTTTTACAAACATGATTAAACTTAATTAAAAGAACTAAAGACTAGGCTTGAAACAAGGGAAGATGACCAGCCAAAATAGCATCCAAAGAGCATCTTCAACACACGCCCAAAACAGCCATTTTCAAGCTTGTGTAACCCCCATTTTAATGCCTTGATTCACGCCTCTTTATTCTTCATAACCCCAAATAATGAGGTGCAATGTTCAGCCAACAAACTCCATAATTCACGCCCAACAAGTGCCATGAATCACTCCTCTTCAATCAGCTTGTAACCGTTGCACTTGGAGCTTGGAAAAACCGTCACTTGCTAGATACCTTCTACAAGGTTAATTACACTAAGTGAAGTGTAACCACTTGTAAAATCTTTCGGACCAAAACCGTGCAAAGGAGTAAGGAATGATTTGGACAGAAACAATTCCTTTGCATTGCTTTGAACTTGGACCTCACCTTGACTACTTGGAGCATTACAATCATTAGAACTTTGACCATATTGGTCATCCTCCTCTTCTTCAAAAGGAATTGCCCTCAATTCGTCATCATCAAAGTATGGAGCAAGGTCCCCAACGTTGAATGTGCTTGAGACACCAAATTGGCCCCCCAAATCAACCTTGTATGCATTGTCATTGATCTTTTCCACGATTTCAAATGGACCTTCGGCTCTTGGCATAAGCTTGTTCTTTCTTTTGCTAGGAAACCTCTCTTTCCTCATGTAAATCCACACTAAGTCACCAACTTCAAATTGCTTCACGTTTTTCACCCTCTTGTTGGCTTGTTTCTTGTAGACTTCATTTGCTTTCTCAATGTTCTTCCTAACTTCCTTGTGGACCTTCAACATGAACTCGGCTTGTTCCCTAGCTCCACCATGAACGAACTTGTCTTGTGGCAAAGCTATGAGATCAATAGGAACATAAGGATTGACACCATAGACTACTTCAAAAAGGAGAGTACTTTGTAGTAGCACTAGGAGTCCGATTGTAAGCAAACTCGCATGAGCTAGCTTGACATCCCAATCCTTAGCACTCTTACTAACCAAGGTCCGAAGCAACGAACCCAGAATTCTATTCACCACTTCAGTTTGCCCATCGGTTTGTGGATGGTGTGAAGTAGAAAACAGCAACTTTGTTCCCATTAGACGCCATATTGATTTCCAAAAATGACTAAGAAATTTTGTATCACGATCGGACACAATGGTGCGTGGCACCCCATGAAAACGAACCACTTCTTCAAAGTATAACTTAGCCACTTTCATAGCATCTTCGGTTTTGTGACAAGGAATGAAATGAGCCATTTTTGAAAACCGATCAACAACCACCATGATTGAGTCTTTACCCCTTTGAGTTCTAGGTAAAGCCACAATGAAATCCATGCTCACATCCTCCAAGGTCTTTCCGGAACTGGCAAAGGCTTGTAGAGACCTTTGTGAAACACCATCTTGGCCCTTTGACAAGTAGAACAACGACTAACCACATGATGAACCGTGGCTAACATCTTCGGCCAATAAAAGTGAGCTTGAAGAAGCTCCATTGTTTTTTGAATCCCCACGTGACCAGCTAGACCTCCTCCATGAGCCTCATGAATCAACAAGCTTCTAATTGGACACTTAGGAATGCATAACCGATTTCCCTTAAAAAGAAAGTCATCATGTAAGGAAAATAAGTCATATACTCCATGGACACATTTCTGTATTATTTCAATGAAATCTCCATCCTCCTTGTAGTATGCTTTGATCAAATCAAACCCAAGAACCTTTGCTTCGACAACTCCAAGCAAATTATGTCTCCTAGATAAGGCATCCGCAACAACATTAGCCTTTCCACTCTTGTATTTAGAGGAAAAGTTAAAGGTTTGCAAGAATTCAACCCATTTAGCATGTCTTGAATTCAACTTCTTTTGACCATGGATGAACCTTAAAGATTCATGGTCCGAATGTAATATGAACGGTTGTGGTCTCAAGTAATGTGACCAATGATCTAGAGCTCGTACCATAGCATAGAACTCTTTATCATAGGTGGAATAGTTCAACTTGCCTTGACTCAACTTTTCACTGAAATAAGCAATTGGACGCCCTTCTTGAATCAAAACTGCTCCAATCCCCTTCCCACTTGCGTCACACTCAACTTCAAATGGCTTGGAAAAATCAGGGAGTGCAAGAATAGGAGTGTTGCACATTTTCTCCTTGACTTCTTCAAAGGCCTTTTGAGCTTGTGTAGTCCATTCAAACGTCCCCTTCTTAGTACACTCAGTTATAGGAGCCATGAGTGTGCTAAAATTCTTGATAAATCTTCTATAGAAAGAAGCTAGGCCATGGAAAGAACGGACCTCCGTGAGTGTTTTTGGACTAGGCCATGATTGAATTGCTTCAACCTTGCAAGGATCCACCTTCACGCCATCACCTGAAACTATGTAGCCAAGAAAAGTGACCTCATATAACATAAAATCACATTTTTCAAGTTTTCCATACAATTTTTGCGTTCTTAAAACAAAAAAAACTTGAAACAAATGATCTAAATGTTCATCCTCATTTTTAGAGTAAATAAGGATATCATCAAGGTACACCACCACGAACTTGCCAAGAAATGGCCTCAACACCTCGTTCATTAATCTCATGAACGTGCTAGGTGCATTGGTCAATCCAAACGGCATCACAAGCCATTCATACAACCCATGCTTTGTCTTGAATGCAGTCTTCCATTCATCACCTTCCCTCATACGAATTTGGTGGTAACCACTTCTCAAATCAACTTTTGAGAATACATTTGAACCACTCAATTCGTCCAACATATCATCCAGTCTTGGAATTGGGAACCTGTACTTGATAGTAATATTGTTAACAGCTCTACTATCAATGCACATACGCCAAGTTCCATCCTTTTTAGGAACCAACAAGGCAGGAACCGCACATGGACTCATAGACTCACGCACATAGCCCATACCCATCAATTCTTCAATTTGTCTTTGCAACTCCTTAGTTTCTAAAGGGTTACATCTATAGGCAGGTTTATTTGGTAGAGGTGCGCCTGGAATGAGATCAATCTGATGCTCAATTCCTCTCAAGGGTGGTAATCCCTTAGGTAACTCATCAGGAAAAACATCCTCAAACTCTTTAATCAGTTTTGCAAGTTTAGGATTTTGACTCACAAATTTTTCATGGATTTCTTTAGAGTACAACATGAATATCTCTTCCTCACCCTCAAACTCCCTCTCAAACTCTTTACAAGATAATAAAGAAATTTGTGGCTTTTGTGGTTGTGAAAAACGTGGAGGTGGTAAAGGGTGCAATTTCTTTTGTTTCCCTTGGTGAGTGATAGTGTAGGTGTTATGATACCCATCATGGATAGATTTTTTATCAGATTGCCACGGCCTCCCAAGAAGAATATGACAAGCATCCATTAAAACAACATCACACAATTGACTATCATGATATGAACCAATCGAAAAATTCACCATACATTGCTTTCTAACCCCAGTGCTAGCATTAGAATCTAACCAACTCAATTTGTAAGGATGTGGATGATTTGTGGTGGTAAGACCTAGTTTAGATACTAAGGTTTTCGACACAGTATTAGCCTCACTGCCCCCATCAATAATTAGATCACATACCTCGTCACCAACTTTACATTTGGTGATGAAAATGTGTTGTCTTTGTGGTGCCAAAGGTTCCTCCACACGAGCTTGCAAAGCTCTCCTAACCACCAAGTTTGTTTTGTCCTCCATTTCAGGATAGCATTGGTCCTCCTCCTCATCCTTTTCATACGGGGTCACCTCCTTCTCTTCTTCAGACTCAAATTCCTCCCAATTGATGCTTTGGGTGGCTATGAGTTTAACCTCTTGCATGGTTAAGGCTCTTGAATTAGGACAATCTTTTTTATAATGTCCTCTACCTCCACACTTGTAACATACAATGTCACTAAGCTTGAAGTCTTTCGTGTTCCTCTTTGGTGGCTCATTAGGCTTGCTAAAAGAAGAACCCTCCTTTGAGTTGAAGGGTGGTTTGCGTACCACTGGAGTAGTAGTAGGCGTTTTCTTCCTTTTCCTTTTAGCATCAAACTTTGTCACAAGTTTGCAAGCTTCCACAAACGTGAGGTTAGTGTAACCGTCAAGTTTGTCTTGTAACTCTTGTTCCAACCCAGCTACAAAACGCCCCAACTTCAGCTCTTCATTTTCAGTCACTTCACATACAATGGCAAGCCTATCAAATTCTTTGATATAGTCTTCCACCGAATCACCATTTTGTTGGAGAGTACTCCATTTCACATACTGATTTTGCTTGTAATTGTGAGGAATGAAACGATCTCTCATTCTTTTCTTCAGCTTTTCCCAAGTGGAAATGTGAGCCTTACCCCTAAGGGTACGCCCTCTTTGTTCTCCTTGCAACCAACTATCACCATAGCCCTTCAACTTGACTTTGGCAATCTTAAAACGTTGAACATCCTCATGAATGTCCTTGTATTCAAAGTACCTTTCCAAGGATTTCTCCCATTCCAAGTACTTCTCTGGATCAAGTGTCCCATCAAAGGCAGGAACGTCCACTTTGAGACTCCTATCCTCCCTCCTAGGTGGAGGGTCTTCACCTTGATCTCTCCTATCTTGCTCGTTCATGAGCCTTGCCATCAAGGCAGCAAGGTTCCCTTGGAGATTGGCATTGGTTTCGGCCAACCTTTCCTGACTAGCAATGGATCGATTAAGAGCTTCCAAAGCTGTCCTCAAGTCTTGATTCTCTCCCATGGTATGTAGGTATTCGACCCCTTTGGAAAATTTAAGAAAATTTCCCCCTACCTGACGCGCCAAATGATGTGTAAACAAGATGAGAAACCTTGTTACAAGAAATGATAAGTTAAGAGATTCAAAGGGTTTTAAAGTTCAATTGTCAAGTAATCAGTTTAGTTAGGGGAACTCTCACCCTAAGCTAAGGATATAGCAAAGAGGAACTCTCACTCGTTTGCTTGGGATAGTTTAGATGAGGGAACTCTCACCAAAACTAACACTCTTCAAATTCGGATACTCAAATTTGGAAAACAAAGTGAGCTAAACTCAAGTCACTTCAATTAACAAAACACACGTTTTTTAGGCAAATAATCTTGGATGATTTTCATTCATTCAAAGTATGCTATTTATAGCATCAATACAACCTTTTCACTTGCCTACTTTAATTAACAAAATGAAATAGACAAAAGGAAATTAACTAAGGGAATGAGTGGAGATTACACGTCCCACTTAACCCCTTTTACAAACATGATTAAACTTAATTAAAAGAACTAAAGACTAGGCTTGAAACAAGGGAAGATGACCAGCCAAAATAGCATCCAAAGAGCCTCTTCAGCACACGCCCAAAACAGCCATTTTCAAGCTTGTGTAACCCCCATTTTAATGCCTTGATTCACGCCTCTTTATTCTTCATAACCCCCAAATAATGAGGTGCAATGTTCAGCCAACAAACTCCATAATTCACGCCCAACAAGTGCCATGAATCACTCCTCTTCAATCAGCTTGTAACCGTTGCACTTGGAGCTTGGAAAACCGTCACTTGCTATATACCTTCTACAAGGTTAATTACACTAAGTGAAGTGTAACCACTTGTAAAATCTTTCGGACCAAAACCGTGCAAAGGAGTAAGGAATGATTTGGACAGAAACAATTCCTTTGCATTGCTTTGAACTTGGACCTCACCTTGACTACTTGGAGCATTACAATCATTAGAACTTTGACCATATTGGTCACTTGTTTCAATTAGCTTTTTTGAACTCATTTGACTTTCTTTGGATTCAAAAAGCTTTGTTTGAATGTTTTTGAATTTCACTTGATTTAAATTAGCTTTGTTTGAATGTGGTTAACTTTCATTTGATTTAATTAGTTTTGTCTGAATGTGGTTGACTTTCATTTGATTCAATTAGGTTTGTTAGAATGTCATTGACTTTAGTTTGATTTAATTAGGTTTGTTAGAATGCCATTGAATTTCATTTGATTCAATTAGCTTTGTTGAATGCATATGACTTTCATTTGATTCAAAAAGCTTTGTTTGAATGTGTTTGACTCTCATTTGATTCAATTAGCATCGTTGAAAGCATTTGACAGTCATTTGATTCAAAAAGCTTTGTTTGCATTACCTAGACTTTCACTTGATTTAATTAGCTTTTTCGAATGGATTTAACTTTCATTTGATTTAAAAAGCTTTGTTTAAATGTGTTTGACTTTCACTTGATTTAATTACTTTTTTTTTAATTGCATTTGACTTTCAGTTGATTCAAAAAGATTTGTTTGAATGTGCTTGACTTTCATATGATTCAATTAGCATCGTTGAATGGATTTGACAATCATTTGATTCAAAAAGCTTTGTTTGACTTTCACTTGATTCAAATCGCTATTTTGAATGCACTTGCATTACATTTGATTGAAAAAGCTTTGTTTGAATGTGTTTGATTTTTATTTGATTAAATTAGCTTTGTTTGAATGTGATTGACTTTCATTTGAATCAATTAGCTTTGTTTAATGCATTTGACTTTCATTTAATTCAAAAAGCTTTGTTTGAATGTGTTTGACTTTAATTTGATTCAAATAGCTTTGTTTGAATGATTTTGACTTTCACTTGATTTAAATACCTTTTTTGAATGCGTTTGACTTTCATCTTATTCAAATAGCATTTCTTGAATGTGTTTGACTTTCATTTGGTTCAAATAGCTTTGTTTAAATGTGTTTGACTTTCATTTGATTCAATTAGCTTTGCTTGAATATGGTTAACTTTCAATTGAGTCAATTTGCTTTGTTGAATGCATTTAACTTTCATTTGATTCAAAAAGTTTTGTTTGACTGTCATATGATTCAATTAGCCTCGTTGAATGCATTTAACAATCATTTGATTGAAAAAGCTTTGTTTGAATTCTTTGGACTTTTAATTGATTCAATTAGCTTTTTTCAAAGCATTTGACTTTCATATGATTTAATTAGCTTTGTTTGAATGTTTTTGACTTTCATTTGATGCAATTAGCTTTGTCTGAATGTGTTTGACTTTTGTTTGATTTAATTATCTTTTTTGAATGCATTTGACTTTCATTTGATTCAGATAGCATTGTTTAGATGTGTTTGACTTTCATTTGATTCAAATAGCTTTGTTTGAATGTGTTTGCCTTCCATTGGATTTAATTAGCTTTGTTTGAATGTGGTTGACTTTTAATTGATTCAATTTGATCTGTTGAATGCATTTGACTTTCATTTGATTCAAAAAGATTTTTTTGAATGTGTTTGACTTTCATATGATTCAATTAGTATCGTTGAATGCATTTGACAATCATTTGATTCAAAAAGCTATGTTTGAATTTTTTTTACTTTCACTTGATTCAATTAGCTTTTTTGAAATCATTTGACTTTCTTTTGATTCAAAAAGCTTTTTTTGAATGTGTTTGATTTTCACTTGATTTAATATGCTTTGTTTGAATGTGGTTAACTTTCATTTGATTCAATTAGCTTTGTTTGAATGTGGTTGACTTTCATTTGATTCAATTAGGTTTGTTAGAATGCCATTAACTTTCGTTTGATTTAATTAGGTTTGTTAGAATGCCATTGACTTTCATTTGATTCAATTAGCTTTGTTGAATGCATATGAATTTTATTTGATTCAAAAAGCTTTGTTTGAATGTGTTTGACTCTCATTTGATTCAATTAGCATCGTTGAACGCATTTGACAGTCATTTGATTCAAAAAGCTTTGTTTGAATTACCTAGACTTTCACTTGATTCAATTAGCTTTTTTGAATGGATTTAACTTTCATTTGATTTAAAAAGCTTTGTTGAAATGTGTTTGACTTTCACTTGATTTAATTACTTTTTTTTAATTGCATTTGACTTTCAGTTTTTTCAAAAAGATTTGTTTGAATGTGCTTGCCTTTCATATGATTCAATTAGCATTGTTGAACGGATTTGACAATCATTTGATTCAAAAAGCTTTGTTTGACTTTCACTTGATTCAAATCGCTATTTTGAATGCATTTGAATTTTATTTGATTGAAAAAGCTTTGTTTGAATGTGTTTGATTTTTATTTGATTAAATTAGCTTTGTATGAATGTGATTGACTTTCATTTGAATCAATTAGCTTTGTTTAATGCATTTGACTTTCATTTAATTCAAAAAGCTTTGTTTGAATGTGTTTGACTTTAATTTGATTCAAATAGCTTTGTTTGAATGATTTTGACTTTCACTCGATTTAAATACCTTTTTTGAATGCATTTGACTGTCATCTGATTCAAATAGCATTTCTTGAATGTGTTTGACTTTCATTTGTTTCAAATAGCTTTGTTTAAATGTGTTAGACTTTCATTTGATTCAATTAGCTTTGCTTGAATGTGGTTAACTTTCAATTGAGTCAATTTGCTTCGTTGAATGCATTTGACTTTCATTTGATTTTAAAAGTTTTGTTTGACTGTCATATGATTCAATTAGCCTCGTTGAATGCATTTGACAATCATTTGATTCAAAAAGCTTTGTTTGAATTCTTTGGACTTTTACTTGATTCAATTAGCTTTTTTCAAAGCATTTGACTTTCATATGATTTAATTAGCTTTGTTTGAATGTTTTTGACTTTCATTTGATGCAATTAGCTTTGTCTGAATGTGTTTGACTTTCGTTTGATTTAATTATCTTTTTTGAATGCATTTGACTTTCATTTGATTCAGATAGCATTGTTTGAATGTGTTTGACTTTCATTTGATTCAAATAGCTTTGTTTGAATGTGTTTGCCTTCCACTGGATTTAATTAGCTTTGTTTGAATGTGGTTGACTTTTAATAGATTCAATTTGATCTGTTGAATGCATATAACTTTCATTTGATTCAAAAAGCTTTGTTTGAATGTGTTTGACTCTCATTTGATTCAATTAGCATCGTTGAATGCATTTGACAGTCATTTGATTCAAAAAGCTTTGTTTGAATTACCTAGACTTTCACTTGATTCAATTAGCTTTTTTGAATGGATTTAACTTTCATTTGATTTAAAAAGCTTTGTTTAAATGTGTTTGACTTTCACTTGATTTAATTACTTTTTTTTAATTGCATTTGACTTTTAGTTGATTCAAAAAGATTTGTTTGAATGTGCTTGACTTTCATATGATTCAATTAGCATCGTTGAATGGATTTGACAATCATTTGATTCAAAAAGCTTTGTTTGACTTTCAGTTGGTTTAAATCGCTATTTTGAATGCATTTGAATTTCATTTGATTGAAAAAGCTTTGTTTGAATGTGTTTGATTTTTATTTGATTAAATTAGCTTTGTTTGAATGTGATTGACTTTCATTTGAATCAATTAGCTTTGTTTAATGCATTTGACTTTCATTTAATTCAAAAAGCTTTGTTTGAATGTGTTTGACTTTAATTTGATTAAAATAGCTTTGTTTGAATGATTTTGACTTTCACTTGATTTAAATACCTTTTTTGAATGCGTTTGACTTTCATATTATTCAAATAGCATTTCTTGAATGTGTTTGACTTTCATTTGGTTCAAATAGCTTTGTTTAAATGTGTTTGACTTTCATTTGATTCAATTAGCTTTGCTTGAATGTGGTTAACTTTCAATTGAGTCAATTTGCTTTGTTGAATGCATTTGACTTTCATTTGATTAAAAAAAGTTTTGTTTGACAGTCATATGATTCAATTAGCCTCGTTGAATGCATTTGACAATCATTTGATTCAAAAAGCTTTGTTTTTTTACTTGATTCAATTAGCTTTTTTGAAAGCATTTGACTTTCATATGATTTAGTTAGCTTTGTTTGAATGTTTTTGACTTTCATTTGATGCAATTAGCTTTGTCTGAATGTGTTTGACTTTCGTTTGATTTAATTATCTTTTTTGAATGCATTTGACTTTCATTTGATTCAGATAGCATTGTTTGAATGTGTTTGACTTTCATTTGATTCAAATAGCTTTGTTTGAATGTGTTTGCCTTCCACTGGATTTAATTAGCTTTGTTTGAATGTGGTTGACTTTTAATTGATTCAATTTGATCTGTTGAATGCATTTGACTTTCATTTGATTCAAAAAGATTTGTTTGAATGTGTTTGACTTTCATATGATTCAATTAGTATCGTTGAATGCATTTGACAATCATTTGATTCAAAAAGCTTTGTTTGACTTTCACTTGATTCAATTAGCTTTTTTGAAATCATTTGACTTTCTTTTGATTCAAAAAGCTTTGTTTGAATGTGTTTGATTTTCACTTGATTTAATATGCTTTGTTTGAATGTGGTTAACTTTCATTTGATTCAATTAGCTTTGTTTGAATGTGGTTGACTTTTATTTGATTCAATTAGGTTTGTTAGAATGCCATTGACTTTCGTTTGATTTAATTAGGTTTGTTAGAATGCCATTGACTTTCATTTGATTCAATTAGCTTTGTTGAATGCATATGACTTTCATTTGATTCAAAAAGCTTTGTTTGAATGTGTTTGACTCTCATTTGATTCAATTAGCATCGTTGAACGCATTTGACAGTCATTTGATTCAAAAAGCTTTGTTTGAATTACCTAGACTTTCACTTGATTCAATTAGCTTTTTTGAATGGATTTAACTTTCATTTGATTTAAAAAGCTTTGTTTAAATGTGTTTGACTTTCACTTGATTTAATTACTTTTTTTTAATTGCATTTGACTTTCAGTTGATTCAAAAAGATTTGTTTGAATGTGCTTGACTTTCATATGATTCAATTAGCATCGTTGAATGGATTTGACAATCATTTGATTCAAAAAGCTTTGTTTGACTTTCACTTGATTCAAATCGCTATTTTGAATGCATTTGAATTTCATTTGATTGAAAAAGCTTTGTTTGAATGTGTTTGATTTTTATTTGATTAAATTAGCTTTGTTTGAATGTGATTGACTTTCATTTGAATCAATTAGCTTTGTTTAATGCATTTGACTTTCATTTAAATCAAAATGCTTTGTTTGAATGTGTTTGACTTTAATTTGATTCAAATAGCTTTGTTTGAATGATTTTGACTTTCACTTGATTTAAATACCTTTTTTGAATGCGTTTGACTTTCATCTGATTCAAATAGCATTTCTTGAATGTGTTTGACTTTCATTTGGTTCAAATAGCTTTGTTTAAATGTGTTTGACTTTCATTTGATTCAATTAGCTTTGCTTGAACGTGGTTAACTTTCAATTGAGTCAATTTGCTTTGTTGAATGCATTTGACTTTCATTTGATTCAAAAAGTTTTGTTTGACTGTCATATGATTCAATTAGCCTCGTTGAATGCATTTGACAATCATTTGATTCAAAAAGCTTTGTTTGAATTCTTTGGACTTTTACTTGATTCAATTAGCTTTTTTCAAAGCATTTGACTTTCATATGATTTAATTAGTTTTGTTTGAATGTTTTTGACTTTCATTTGATGCAATTAGCTTTGTCTGAATGTGTTTGACTTTCGTTTGATTTAATTATCTCTTTTGAATGCATTTGACTTTCATTTGATTTAGATAGCATTGTTTGAATGTGTTTGACTTTCATTTGATTCAAATAGCTTTGTTTGAATGTGTTTGCCTTCCATTGGATTTAATTAGCTTTGTTTGAATGTGGTTGACTTTTAATTGATTCAATTTGATCTGTTGAATGCATTTGACTTTCATTTGATTCAAAAAGATTTGTTTGAATGTGTTTGACTTTCATATGATTCAATTAGTGTCGTTGAATGCATTTGACAATCATTTGATTCAAAAAGCTACGTTTGAATTTGTTTGACTTTCACTTGATTCAATTAGCTTTTTTGAAATCATTTGACTTTCTTTTGATTCAAAAAGCTTTGTCTGAATGTGTTTGATTTTCACTTGATTTAATATGCTTTGTTTGAATGTGGTTAACTTTCATTTGATTCAATTAGCTTTGTTTAAATGTGGTTGACTTTCATTTGATTCAATTAGGTTTGTTAGAATGCCATTGACTTTCGTTTGATTTAATTAGGTTTGTTGACCAATATGGTCAAAGTTCTAATGATTGTGATGCTCCAAGTAGTCAAGGTGAGGTCCAAGTTCAAAGCAATGCAAAGGAGTTGTTTCTATCCAAATCATTCCTTACTCTTTTGCACGGTTTTGGTCCGAAACATTTTACAAGTGGTTACACTTCACTTAGTGTAATTAACCTTGTAGAAGGTATCTAGCAAGTGACGGTTTTCCAAGCTCCAAGTGCAACGGTTACAAGCTGATTGAAGAGGCGTGATTCATGGCACTTGTTGGGCGTAAATTATGGAGTTTGTTGGCTGAACATTGCACCTCATTATTTGGGGGTTATGAAGAATAAAGAGGCGTGAATCAAGGCATTAAAATGGGGGTTACACAAGCTTGCAAATGGCTGTTTTGGACGTGTGTTGAAGATGCTCTTTGGATGCTGTTTGGCTGATCATCTTCCCTTGTTTCAAGCCTAGTCTTTAGTTCTTTTAATTAAGTTTAATCTTGTTTGTAAAAGGGGTTAAGTGGGACGTGTATTCTCCACTCATTCCCTTAGTTAATTTCCTTTTGTCTATTTTATTTTGTTAATTAAAGTAGGCAAGTGAAAGGGTTGTATTGATGCTATAAATAGCATACTTTGAATGAATGAAAATCATCCAAGATTATTTGCCTAAAAAAAAACGTGTGTTTTTGTTTATTGAAGTGACTTGAGTTTAGTTCACTTGTTTTCCAAATTTGAGTATCCGAATTTGAAGAGTGTTAGTTTTGGTGAGAGTTCCCAAAATTAGGACTTATAGTTTATGATTTGGTGAGAGTTCCCTCATCTAAACTATCCCAAGCAAACGAGTGAGAGTTCCTCTTTGCTATATCCTTAGCTTAGGGTGAGAGTTCCCCTAACTAAACTGATCACTTGATAATTGAACCTTAAAATCCTTTGAATCTTTTAACTTATCCTTTTTGTAACAAGGTTTCTCATCTTGTTTACACATCATTTGGCGCGTCAGGTAGGGGGAAATTTTCTTAAATTTTCCAAAGGGGTCGAATACCTACATACCATGGGAGAGAATCAAGACTTGAGGACAGCTTTGGAAGCTCTTAATCGATCCATTGCTAGTCAGGAAAGGTTGGCCGAAACCAATGCCAATCTCCAAGGGAACCTTGCTGCCTTGATGGCAAGGCTCATGAACGAGCAAGATAGGAGAGATCAAGGTGAAGACCCTCCACCTAGGAGGGAGGATAGGAGTCTCAAAGTGGACGTTCCTGCCTTTGATGGGGCACTTGATCCAGAGAAGTACTTGGAATGGGAGCAATCCTTGGAAAGGTACTTTGAATACAAGGACATTCATGAGGATGTTCAACGTTTTAAGATTGCCAAAGTCAAGTTGAAGGGCTATGGTGATAGTTGGTTGCAAGGAGAACAAAGAGGGCGTACCCTTAGGGGTAAGGCTCACATTTCCACTTGGGAAAAGCTGAAGAAAAGAATGAGAGATCGGTTCATTCCTCACAATTACAAGCAAAATCAGTATGTGAAATGGAGCACTCTCCAACAAAATGGTGATTCGGTGGAAGACTATATCAAAGAATTTGATAGGCTTGCCATTGTATGTGAAGTGACTGAAAATGAAGAGCTGAAGTTGGGGCGTTTTGTAGCTGGGTTGGAACAAGAGTTACAAGACAAACTTGATGGTTATACTAACCTCACGTTTGTGGAAGCTTGCAAACTGGTGACAAAGTTTGATGCTAAAAGGAAAAGGAAGAAAACGCCTACTACTACTCCAGTGGTGCGCAAACCACCCTTCAACTCAAAGGAGGGTTCTTCTTTTAGCAAGCCTAATGAGCCACCAAAGAGGAACACGAAAGACTTCAAGCTTAGTGACATTGTATGTTACAAGTGTGGAGGTAGAGGACATTATAAGAAAGATTGTCCTAATTCTCGAGCCTTAACCATGCAAGAGGTTAAACTCATAGCCACCCAAAGCATCAATTGGGAGGAATTTGAGTCTGAAGAAGAGAAGGAAGTGACCCCGTTCGAAAAGGAAGAGGAGGAGGACCAATGCTATCCTGAAATGGGGGACAAAACAAACTTGGTGGTTAGGAGAGCTTTGCAGGCTCGTGTGGAGGAACCTTTGGCGCCACAAAGACAACACATTTTCATCACCAAATGTAAAGTTGGTGACGAGGTATGTGATTTAATTATTGATGGGGGCAGTGAGGCTAATACCGTGTCGAAAACCTTAGTATCTAAACTAGGTCTTACCACCACAAATCATCCACATCCTTACAAATTGAGTTGGTTAGATTCTAATGCTAGTACTGGGGTTAGAAAGCAATGTATGGTGAATTTTTCGATTGGTTCATATCATGATAGTCAATTGTGTGATGTTGTTTTAATGGATGCTTGTCATATTCTTCTTGGGAGACCGTGGCAATCTGATAAAAAATCTATCCATGATGGGTACCATAACACCTACACTATCACTCACCAAGGGAAACAAAAGAAATTGCACCCTTTACCACCCCCACGGTTTTCACAACCACAAAAGCCACAAATTTCTTTATTATCTTGTAAAGAGTTTGAGAGGGAGTTTGAGGGTGAGGAAGAGATATTCATGTTGTACTCTAAAGAAATCCATGAAAAATTTGTGAGTCAAAATCCTAAACTTGCCAAACTGATTAAAGAGTTTGAGGATGTTTTTCCGGATGAGTTACCTAAGGGATTACCACCCTTGAGAGGAATTGAGCATCAAATTGATCTCATTCCAGGCGCACCTCTACCAAATAAACCTGCCTATAGATGTAACCCTTTAGAAACTAAGGAGTTGCAAAGACAAATTGAAGAATTGATGGGTATGGGCTATGTGCGTGAGTCTATGAGTCCATGTGCGGTTCCTGCCTTGTTGGTTCCTAAAAAGGATGGAACTTGGCGCATGTGCATTGATAGTAGAGCTGTTAACAATATTACTATCAAGTACAGGTTCCCAATTCCAAGACTGGATGATATGTTGGACGAATTGAGTGGTTCACATGTATTCTCAAAAGTTGATTTGAGAAGTGGTTACCATCAAATTCGTATGAGGGAAGGTGATGAATGGAAGACTGCATTCAAGACGAAGCATGGGTTGTATGAATGGCTTGTGATGCCGTTTGGATTGACCAATGCACCTAGCACGTTCATGAGATTAATGAACGAGGTGTTGAGGCCATTTCTTGGCAAGTTCGTGGTGGTGTACCTTGATGACATCCTTATTTACTCTAAAAATGAGGATGAACATTTAG
Organism: Chenopodium quinoa; assembly: GCF_001683475.1. NCBI lineage: Eukaryota > Viridiplantae > Streptophyta > Magnoliopsida > Caryophyllales > Amaranthaceae > Chenopodium > Chenopodium quinoa. The sequence goes on along the minus strand of NW_018743060.1, from coordinate 4,630 downwards.
ATCATTTGTTTCAAGTTTTTTCTGTTTTAAGAACTCAAAAATTGTATGGAAAACTTGAAAAATGTGATTTTATGTTATATGAGGTCACTTTTCTTGGTTACATAGTTTCAGGTGATGGCGTGAAGGTGGATCCTTGCAAGGTTGAAGCAATTCAATCATGGCCTAGTCCAAAAACACTCACGGAGGTCCGTTCTTTCCATGGCCTAGCTTCTTTCTATAGAAGATTTATCAAGAATTTTAGCACACTCATGGCTCCTATAACTGAGTGTACTAAGAAGGGGACGTTTGAGTGGACTACACAAGCTCAAAAGGCCTTTGAAGAAGTCAAGGAGAAGATGTGCAACACTTCTATTCTTGCACTCCCTGATTTTTCCAAGCCATTTGAAGTTGAGTGTGACGCAAGTGGGAAAGGGATTGGAGCAGTTTTGATTCAAGAAGGGCGTCCAATTGCTTATTTCAGTGAAAAGTTGAGTCAAGGCAAGTTGAACTATTCCACCTATGATAAAGAGTTCTATGCTATGGTACGAGCTCTAGATCATTGGTCACATTACTTGAGACCACAACCGTTCATATTACATTCGGACCATGAATCTCTAAGGTTCATCCATGGTCAAAAGAAGTTGAATTCAAGACATGCTAAATGGGTTGAATTCTTGCAAACCTTTAACTTTTCCTCTAAATACAAGAGTGGAAAGGCTAATGTTGTTGCGGATGCCTTATCTAGGAGACACAATTTGCTTGGAGTTGTCGAAGCAAAAAGTTCTTGGGTTTGATTTGATCAAAGCATACTACAAGGAGGATGGAGATTTCATTGAAATAATACAGAAATGTGTCCATGGAGTATATGACTTATTTTCCTTACATGATGACTTTCTTTTTAAGGGAAATCGGTTATGCATTCCTAAGTGTCCAATTAGAAGCTTGTTGATTCATGAGGCTCATGGAGGAGGTCTAGCTGGTCACGTGGGGATTCAAAAAACAATGGAGCTTCTTCAAGCTCACTTTTATTGGCCGAAAATGTTAGCCACGGTTCATCATGTGGTTAGTCGTTGTTCTACTTGTCAAAGGGCCAAGATGGTGTTTCACAAAGGTCTCTACAAGCCTTTGCCAGTTCCGGAGAGACCTTGGGAAGATGTGAGCATGGATTTCATTGTGGCTTTACCTAGAACTCAAAGGGGTAAAGACTCAATCATGGTGGTTGTTGATCGGTTTTCTAAAATGGCTCATTTCATTCCTTGTCACAAAACCGAAGATGCTATGAAAGTGGCTAAGTTTATACTTTGAAGAAGTGGTTCGTTTTCATGGGGTGCCACGCACCATTGTGTCCGATCGTGATACAAAATTTCTTAGTCATTTTTGGAAATCAATATGGCGTCTAATGGGAACAAAGTTGCTGTTTTCTACTTCACACCATCCACAAACCGATGGGCAAACTGAAGTGGTGAATAGAATTCTGGGTTCGTTGCTTAGGACCTTGGTTAGTAAGAGTGCTAAGGATTGGGATGTCAAGCTAGCTCATGCCGAGTTTGCTTACAATCGGACTCCTAGTGCTACTACAAAGTACTCTCCTTTTGAAGTAGTCTATGGTGTCAATCCTTATGTTCCTATTGATCTCATAGCTTTGCCACAAGACAAGTTCGTTCATGGTGGAGCTAAGGAGCAAGCCGAGTTCATGTTGAAGGTCCACAAGGAAGTTAGGAAGAACATTGAGAAAGCAAATGAAGTCTACAAGAAACAAGCCAACAAGAGGGTGAAAAACGTGAAGCAATTTGAAGTTGGTGACTTAGTGTGGATTTACATGAGGAAAGAGAGGTTTCCTAGCAAAAGAAAGAACAAGCTTATGCCAAGAGCCGAAGGTCCATTTGAAATCGTGGAAAAGATCAATGACAATGCATACAAGGTTGATTTGGGGGGTCAATTTGGTGTCTCAAGCACATTCAACGTTGGGGACCTTGCTCCATACCTTGATGATGACGAATTGAGGGCAATTCCTTTTGAAGAAGAGGAGGATGACCAATATGGTCAAAGTTCTAATGATTGTGATGCTCCAAGTAGTCAAGGTGAGGTCCAAGTTCAAAGCAATGCAAAGGAGTTGTTTCTATCCAAATCATTCCTTACTCTTTTGCACGGTTTTGGTCCGAAACATTTTACAAGTGGTTACACTTCACTTAGTGTAATTAACCTTGTAGAAGGTATCTAGCAAGTGACGGTTTTCCAAGCTCCAAGTGCAACGGTTACAAGCTGATTGAAGAGGCGTGATTCATGGCACTTGTTGGGCGTAAATTATGGAGTTTGTTGGCTGAACATTGCACCTCATTATTTGGGGGTTATGAAGAATAAAGAGGCGTGAATCAAGGCATTAAAATGGGGGTTACACAAGCTTGCAAATGGCTGTTTTGGACGTGTGTTTGAAGATGCTCTTTGGATGCTGTTTGGCTGATCATCTTCCCTTGTTTCAAGCCTAGTCTTTAGTTCTTTTAATTAAGTTTAATCTTGTTTGTAAAAGGGGTTAAGTGGGACGTGTATTCTCCACTCATTCCCTTAGTTAATTTCCTTTTGTCTATTTTATTTTGTTAATTAAAGTAGGCAAGTGAAAGGGTTGTATTGATGCTATAAATAGCATACTTTGAATGAATGAAAATCATCCAAGATTATTTGCCTAAAAAAAAACGTGTGTTTTTGTTTATTGAAGTGACTTGAGTTTAGTTCACTTGTTTTCCAAATTTGAGTATCCGAATTTGAAGAGTGTTAGTTTTGGTGAGAGTTCCCAAAATTTAGGACTTATAGTTTATGATTTGGTGAGAGTTCCCTCATCTAAACTATCCCAAGCAAACGAGTGAGAGTTCCTCTTTGCTATATCCTTAGCTTAGGGTGAGAGTTCCCCTAACTAAACTGATCACTTGATAATTGAACCTTAAAAATCCTTTGAATCTTTTAACTTATCCTTTTTGTAACAAGGTTTCTCATCTTGTTTACACATCATTTGTTAGAATGTCATTGACTTTCATTTGATTCAATTAGCTTTGTTTGAATGCATATGACTTTCATTTGATTCAAAAAAGCTTTGTTTGAATGTGTTTGACTCTCATTTGATTCAATTAGCATCGTTGAACGCATTTGACAGTCATTTGATTCAAAAAGCTTTGTTTGAATTACCTAGTCTTTCACTTGATTCAATTAGCTTTTTTGAATGGATTTAACTTTCATTTGATTTAAAAAGCTTTGTTTAAATGTGTTTGACTTTCACTTGATTTAATTACTTTTTTTTAATTGCATTTGACTTTCAGTTGATTCAAAAATTTGTTTGAATGTGCTTGACTTTCATATGATTCAATTAGCATCGTTGAATGGATTTGACAATCATTTGATTCAAAAAGCTTTGTTTGACTTTCACTTGATTCAAATCGCTATTTTGAATGCATTTGAATTCATTTGATTGAAAAAGCTTTGTTTGAATGTGTTTGATTTTTATTTGATTAAATTAGCTTGTTTGAATGTGATTGACTTTCATTTGAATCAATTAGCTTTGTTTAATGCATTTGACTTTCATTTAATTCAAAAAGCTTTGTTTGAATGTGTTTGACTTTAATTTGATTCAAATAGCTTTGTTTGAATGATTTTGACTTTCACTTGATTTAAATACCTTTTTTGAATGCGTTTGACTTTCATCTGATTCAAATAGCATTTCTTGAATGTGTTTGACTTTCATTTGGTTCAAATAGCTTTGTTTAAATGTGTTTGACTTTCATTTGATTCAATTAGCTTTGCTTGAATGTGGTTAACTTTCAATTGAGTCAATTTGCTTTGTTGAATGCATTTGACTTTCATTTGATTCAAAAAGTTTTGTTTGACTGTCATATGATTCAATTAGCCTCGTTGAATGCATTTGACAATCATTTGATTCAAAAAGCTTTGTTTGAATTCTTTGGACTTTTACTTGATTCAATTAGCTTTTTTCAAAGCATTTGACTTTCATATGATTTAATTAGCTTTGTTTGAATGTTTTTGACTTTCATTTGATGCAATTAGCTTTGTCTGAATGTGTTTGACTTTGTTTGATTTAATTATCTTTTTTGAATGCATTTGACTTTCATTTGATTCAGATAGCATTGTTTGAATGTGTTTGACTTTCATTTGATTCAAATAGCTTTGTTTGAATGTGTTTGCCTTCCATTGGATTTAATTAGCTTTGTTTGAATGTGGTTGACTTTTAATTGATTCAATTTGATCTGTTGAATGCATTTGACTTTCATTTGATTCAAAAAGATTTGTTTGAATGTGTTTGACTTTCATATGATTCAATTAGTATCGTTGAATGCATTTGACAATCATTTGATTCAAAAAGCTATGTTTGAATTTGTTTGACTTTCACTTGATTCAATTAGCTTTTTTGAAATCATTTGACTTTCTTTTGATTCAAAAAGCTTTGTTGAATGTGTTTGATTTTCACTTGATTTAATATGCTTTGTTTGAATGTGGTTAACTTTCATTTGATTCAATTAGCTTTGTTTAAATGTGGTTGACTTTCATTTGATTCAATTAGGTTTGTTTAGAATGCCATTGACTTTCGTTTGATTTTAATTAGTTTGTTAGAATGTCATTGACTTTCATTTGATTCAATTAGCTTTTG
>NW_018743059.1:0-54167 GCF_001683475.1 Chenopodium quinoa | reverse complement strand
CGAAATTTTGAAAATCAATATCCAAATCCGCATCCGATATCCGCTTTTTCGGATCAGATATTCAATCCGAAATAAAAACTCGAATCAGATATCCAAAAATTCGGATCGGTTGCGAATCAATCGGATTTTCGAATTCTTGGATATTTTTGTGCAGGCCTATTTCTGAGCATTCTCTTCCAGCTACCTCCCTTCCCCACAGGCCACAGCATTTACTTGTGTCATATTGAAAATCCCCCTCATCCACTTGCATCCCCTCCACCCTGATTCACTATGTCCACCCTCACCAAATTAGTTTATTAGTTTGAATCAATATAAATAGTTTAAATCAATATAATAAATAAATATTTGACGATATAAAAATTGAGTCATTTTTCATATAACTAAATATTATGTAAGCTTCATCATATGCAAGGACTCCAACTTCCGAGCGGCAAATTAAACATTCATTTCATTCATTATTTTCTGAATTATCATGAAACTTATATTATTGTTAGAGCCCTTCAAAATTCTTTCATTCATTTCATTATTATACATCCTCTATAAATTATGACTCAAAAAAAGATCTATTTCTAAAAATAACTTGCCTCCTTTTCTGCCAAAGCTTCCAATTTTGGGCAATATTCATCAGCTTGGCACTCATCCTCACCGTTCTCTCCAATCGCTGTCCGAGCAATACGGTGAGCTTATGATGCTTCACATTGGCAATCAGCCAACACTCATTGTCTCGTCAGCTCGAGCAGCTCGAGAGGTACTGATAACCCATGACATAGTTTTTGCTAGTAGGCTTATAACAAAGCGGGCCAACAAGCTTCAATATAGTTTCAAGGATGTAGCTGCAGCACCTTATGGGGAACATTAGAGGCAGACGAGGAGTATATGCGCGTTACACCTCTTGAACAACAACAAGGTTCGTTCTCTGCGCACTGCAAGAGTAGAAGAAACCGCTCTTCTGGTTAAAAAGATAATGCTAGCAGGATCCTCACCTGTGAATTTGAGTGAGATGTTGATGGATTACACCAAGGACGTGCTCGGTAGGCTGGTCATAGAAAGGAAGCTTAGTGGAACAGGGAAGGATGATGGTACTGTCTTCAATAAGCTTGTTAATGAAGTTGTAAGGTTACTAGGTGATTTTAACATAGGTGATTTTTTTTCCTTGGCTCGCTTGGATTAGTCGCCTTAATGGGTGGGACTTGAAGGCAGATAAGGTATACAAAGAGTTAGACCAATTTTTTGAAAAGATGATCAGTGAACACCGAGATCAATTAGTTGATGATGATAACAGTGAAAGAGTGAAGGACTTCGTCGATGTTTTACTTAACATTCACGAGGATTCAAATCGTTTTCCCATAGACAGAGATACTGTAAAAGCCATCGTATTGGTAAGTGTTAAGTGTGCATATATGCTTTGATTTAGCTAGATATAATGAACTCGCTAAGCATGTTATTCTTATGGCCAGCCTTAATTGTTGGACAACTGACTCTATGAAGTAATCGTGTGTCGTCTAATGCAGAACATGATCATAGCTGGGACAGATACAAGTGCCATCCTACTAGAATGGACAATGTCAGAACTTCTGAGGCATCCTCAGGTTATGCAACAGCTGCTAAATGAAGTTAGAACAATTATGGGAGAAAATGTACATGTAAATGACAGTGATTTGGAGCAAATGAAGTATTTGAAAGCTGTGATCAAGGAGACCCTTCGCCTACATCCTCCAATTCCACTGTTGATATTCCGACAACCAACCCAAGATACAGAAATACTCGGATATGATGTTCCTGCAGGGAGAGCCGTTACCATCAACTGTTGGGCAATCCAAAGAGATCCTATTTCTTGGGATGAACCAGAGAAGTTCAAACCCGAAAGGTTCTTGATTTCTTCAACAGATTTCAGAGGACAAGACTTGCAGTTGATTCCATTTCCAGCAGGAAGAAGGATGTGCCCGGGAATATCCCTTGCCATGGCAAACATCGAGTTCTTATTAGCTAATCTTTTACTTAAGTTCGATTGGACATTGCCGGGTGGTGTAGATGGTGGGACTTTGGACATGAGTGAGCGTTTTGGGATCAGTCTGTCCAGGAATACTCTTCTCTTTGCTGTTGCATTGCAATAACTTGTACGAGTACGTAGTATTTAAGGATTATATTTCTATGGATGAAAATTTGTTCATTCATTAGCAATTTGACTACAAATTAAGGCCAAATTTAAGCTTCAAGTTCCATAGTTGTGTTCTATTAGATTATCAGAATCCTTGTAATAAATTAGTCTTTCTAGTTTTGTGCTTAAATCATTTTTTAAACACTAGTAGATTTTATGCCTATCTTTATTACAATAAAAATCCTCAATTGTTTGCTTTGCTTTATAGGTGGTTGATATAAATAACACCAATGCTTGGCGAGTATTTTTTGAATTTTTTTTCACAATCTTCTTACTATAATAGCGTTTCATATAGTATATATCTATAACCTGTTCAAATATTTAGAATTTCTATTCAAATATATATATATATATATATATATATATATATATATATATATATATATATATATATTTAAAAATTTAATTGATTTTGTCATAATAAACTTACTTAAAAATTTACCCCAGTGAATATTTCAACATACGGTATTTTTTTAAACTACCCCCTCAAACAAATATAAAAATTTCCTCCATCTTCAAACCAAAAATAAATGTAAGGCCTTATTTTCTTCACCTTATTTCTAAGACAATGAAATAATTTTTGCTAAACTTACATTATAAATATTTATTGAAATTAATTCATTTTACTGATTGAAAATAACTTTTATTAATTCTCTATTATAATCCTTTTTTAAAGTTACTGTTATTTTGCTAAACTGCCATTATTTTTACAGAATTGAACTAATATTTACTAAATTGAAATTATTTTTACCGAATAATACTACGTAGATTTTTAAAGTGGAGAGAATAGGGCCTTAGATACTTAAAGGTTTCCCAAAAACAGTTCAAGTTGATTAGGATTATGCTATAGGGAGGAGAAAAACAAAAATTAAGAACAGGTAAGAGGATAAAACCCTGATATTTTCTTCACCAAAAAACGAATACATTGCTGTAGCAGCAAGAGGGACATGATACATTCGCCGTACCTAAGGCCAAAAAGGCAGTCTTTTCATTAATATTTGACAAGAGATTTTACAAACATAACTCCGATTTGACCTTGCAAGCCAGAAAACACTACTCAATCCAATCAGCAGCCCCCCAAAAATCAATGACATGATTAAAGAAAACAGGTCCAAATATATGCAAAATGACCAAGTATTAGGTCGTGTAGGAGGGACAAACACAAACCTAAACCTGTTATCACTCGGCTCCCAATTTCAAAGAACCGTCCTTCAAAAGCTTCATGCTTAGGTTGTTAAATCTTCCTCTCGAATAATGCCGAGAGGCCTTTCTCCAGTCAGTTTCCAGTTTTCATCATTGCAGCAAACTCATCAAAGCTTATTTTTCCATCCTGCAATTATGAATTTCATATTAGGTATTTCAGATATATTATTGGACATGCAAATAATTAATCAGTCAGAAAGGTATTTCAAAATTTGTGAAATGATTAATCAGTCATAAAGGTCATTACCTTATCTGTGTCAACCTCCTGGAAGATGTCATTGGCAACATTAATGCAATCCTCAACTCCATCTTCCATCAAGGCATTCTGGAGCTCTTCAGGTTCAATATAGCCATCGCCATCCTTGTCAAAGTAGGAGAATGCTTTTCTAAGGTGCTCGTCATTGCCCATTCTCTGTAAATGAAGGGAAACAGCAAGAAATTCTCCATAGTCTAGTGTTCCTTTTCCGAAAGTGTCAACCTGCAGCAATAATAATACATTGCTCAACAAACCATTGACTGACTGGAGATTTTATACACATCACCAAAAGAATTTCAAAAAGAAGGGTAGAGATGCAATGCGATGAAGAGAGGCAATTTTTTAGCAATATTTTCAACTTCTTACAGCAGGAAGCAGTGATTATCAATTAATTTCATTGTCCCTGATTATGATCTATCTTGCTTCTTAACAACTTAATCCAACTAGGGTTATTTTGGACTAGCCATATTTCCACATAAGGCTAGAGTGCCCTTTAAAGAGTCGAGCCATAGGTGGTTACAACTCCAGTAGCGAGATCTTTACTAGAGAACAGCATTAGAGCCAACCAATCAATATTGAACACAAGAATAGCAGCTTGATCAAACTAGAAACCTACTCTAGTAACCAAATATCTCTCAGCCTCAAGGATCTAATTTTCATCTAAACAATCTTCAAGGGTGATTACCCATAGGCACATTCCATGCCCAATAGAGAGAGGTAGGGAATGAAGAAAAAAGAGAGAAAATTCCAGTAAATATTAACACTAAATATTTAAACCTTGCGAGCATATAGATACAGCCTAAGCAAAAGCCAAAAACATTACAAAGTTAGATTCTAATCACCCCATAAAACCCCTTCCAAAAGATTTAATAGCTATACATGTAGCAAAAGATCAATCAAACATCCAAACCTTGTAGTTTTATTATAGTAGACATGTATGCACTATGCAGGAAACAGGTTCATAAATGTTACCCAGCTCCATTCTAAATTTTTTCTAAACTGTGCATTGCATTTCCACAACTATCTACTATCTGAAGGCAAAGATAGTGATCATAAAATACTATAGTTGTTTACACTATTTACATGGCTACAGAGCCCATGTCAACACAAACCAGCTTGTCCAAATCATCTTGCCTCCACTGAGAATTATAAAGTATAAAGGACACATGATCATAAAAGCAAAAGGGAGGATCAATGATGAAACATGGATTCACCTATTTAGGGAATTGGGGGGAAGAGGGAGGGGGGTTGTTGTTAGGGGAAGAGTTTGAGATGAGTGCTTACCGCTTCGATAAGCAGCTGTACTTCAGACTCTCCAAGCTGGGAGCCATGTTTAAGAAGCCCAACTTTCAGTTCCTCAACAGAAACGATTCCATCCTCATCTGTGTCTATCTTTTTAAACATTTCCTTTATATCTTCAACTTCTTCAGCAGACAAGAACTCGGCAATGGCCTAAAATAGTGTCATTCAAAATGTCAATATCACAACTAAATTCTAGAAATAAAGAATCCAATCAGTCACAGAAGCAGGAAACCAACCCTCAAAGCCTTCCTCTTGAATCTGTTCATCATGGCAAACTGCTCTAGCCTTGATTTTACAAACATCTCCAAGGGGTACATTCGGAGCCTTTTTGGCATTTTGTAGCCATGAATGCTCTGCAAAGCAAGGAAATAATATAAACAAAATGAGGATGACATGCATCCAACAAAGATATGCAAGGAACTCATCCAAAGAAGCCAACACAATATACATGCATTGCCTTGCAACACATATAACTCTCACCCCGAGAAAGTCTTTATAATGTACTCCCTCCGTCCCATAATATAGTTCCTGTTTTTCTATTTTGGATACCCAAAATGTTGTTCCTCTTTCTATTTTTGGATAGTATGTAAAGACCATTATACCCTCATTTTTTTTTAACTTCATTCATTGTACTTCCTAAATTACCCTTGCATTTTCCACTTGCCTTGTACTTTTTTCCACTTTCTCTCTTTAACTTCTGTCTATAATTGTACTTTTCACCTTTTTTATGTATTTCATTCACTTTCTCCTCTCTAATTTTTGTCTATAATTGTACTTTTCACCTTTTTTTTATGTACTTCATCCACTTTTGCCTCCCATTTCTAAAATACCGTGAAAAAACACAAACAGGAACTATATATTGGGACGGAGGGAGTACTAGTTATTCTCTGAATTAGTTCCAACTTGAAAGAGTAGCACTTTTTTTCTCATTATAATAGCATAGCATATATAAAGTTGTACACAGACAAAGGGAATAATATATAGGCTGTGAGCCAACAAATTAGTCAACAAACTGCCTCATCATTTAGAACATTAAGCAAAATTAAAAACTCTCAAATACAATTAAACAAGCCCACTCCACGAGAAACTTGAGAGAAAAACCATAAGCAACCTTAGAGATTCATTATGTTATATATGTGCACCATGTAAAAACAGTTCTATAATTTGGTAATTTCATCTTAGCAATCAGGATTTCAGCTTCAAGTGTCATAAGTAAAGCATCAGTTTTTGACGTTAGCTGGTGCAAGGTAGCTGGTTCTTGTTCAATCTACCAATGGTGCCCAAAATTGTTATTTCGAACCACTCAAGGACGAGCCAAAGTCAAAATGGAACAAATTAACTATATTAAGACATTGAATCAACTTATTTGATGGTAGTGGAGCACAAGAATCAAAGTGAGTTGGAAAGAGCTTGCAAGCAAAGACTACAAATATAGCAAGTTAGCAACATAGATTGACTACCCAAACACTCAGTATAGGTTAATCACAGATGGACAGCACTAATCACATAATCAGCTTCTAAGTGAGGGGGGAAAGGGGGAGGGGGGGGGGGTGGTTGCAATTATGTAATTCCAATCTTTCTTATCAGCAAAGCTAGCCCACTTCAGTAAACAAGAAGACTTTTCTACATTTAACTTTCGTTGCCAGTTGAAGTGTTAGCTACTCCCGGGTTCTAATACAGTCCTCTTCAAGTAATTGGTCTTCTAAGATTGAATAAGGTCAACAAATAGATTAGTTGTGACAAGAAAGTTCATTTAAAAATAAATATGAATTGATATTGGGCGTGCCCCAGTTCCTCTTCTTGGGAAACAGGGAGCGTTTCTCTAATGGCATTTATGAAATTATAAAGCATTGGGATTGTAAAGTAATAATATTATAATGAAAGAAAGTGCTGACTGTAACATTCACTCAAACTGCTGATGTGGACCGGTTTAGACGGTGTGAAATGGTGAATTTACTGCTGTTAACGTCGTTCTTCAACATCCATCCAATTTATCGTTACAACCAATGTTACTCCAACAAACAGGTGCGAATTGCCATTTTTTTCCGTCATCATTTTGCTCGCAAACCACCATCACCTTCGTTGCCCCTATCTTCTTCACTCTTCTTTGCCTTTCCGGCGGCTCGCCGCCAAATCCAAACGAAAAACCCTAAAAAAATTGGAGAAATTATGGCATGGTTAACCCTTAAGGGAAAGGTTTGTCTTTGTCTTCCTCTTCCATTGAGGTTGTTCATGCATTCCAATTTCTGTATTAAAGGTTTTGATTTCCTTTAATGGAGGTGAGAGAATGGAGGAAGAAGAAGAACCCATGGATGTTGGTGGCGCAAACGACTTTGCCTTGCATTGATAGTGAGGTGGATAGAGAAAAGGGCGAAGAATCAAGGAAGGAGAGAGAATTTTGGTGGTGGTGGTATTTCCATGGAGGAAAGGGGTGCTGGGTTAGGATGAGGAGAGAGGAAATTTGAGGAGAGAGAAAGTGAGGATGTTTGGAGTAATTCCGTGAAGTGAATACCTTACCCCAATTCACCGTTTGTTAACCCCGTTACCCAACTTGACCATGTGATAATTGACAGATATACAGAATGACCAACGTACCCCCAATTTCCAGCGTAAAAAATACAAATTTAGCCCCTTGAGATACATTCCATGTTTATCAAGAAGAGAAACTTGGAATTACCCATTGATATTTGCAATTGCATATCTTCCTTGTACTTTTTTTTATACTGGCAATGCCTAGTATGAGTTTAGTCTTGCCTAAGGCAGTTTCCAGGTTCTCGTAGATCAACTAGAAGTTTCTAAAACATCAGGCTACCAAGCAGAATAAATCAGCAGAATAGACATTTTAATGGGCATATTTCCAGAACTTGCTCCCACAATGTATTAGAAGCCAAATTACAGTGAGGACTATAATAAGTTAACTAATTCACTACGAGATTAGAAGAGAGGATAAGAGAAACAGAAAAAACCTATACTAATTATTACATAATGCATGGCAGTCTGGCAGATGCGCTACAAGGGTAATGGATTTATTGGAGTACTTCATTATTGTTAAGTAAATACAGCACTCAAAATTCAATTACTTTGGAATAAACCAGGATTATATTTTTCCATGTCTGTCGAAACTGCAACCACTCATAATAATAGCAAAAATCGCATTCTAAATTGCCATGTTATGGTGCCCCAAGGTGGGTAGTAGCAGGTTGAGTCCGTACCACCATAAAACCTATTCTCGACTAAAGGAAAGAGGATAGGATCCACAGAGAATGCTTCAAGAACTAAATTATGCTTCTTTTCAACAGAGTTATAAGAAAGGTAAATCTAGTATTTAAGGCTTGAGAAATTCTGTAACTAGGACTGAAAGGTTTACAGAAGATAAGAGAGCACAGATGAAGTTATGTGGTGAATACACCCAAAATTAATGAGGTAGGGGAGAAGAAAAGAATCAGAAAGCATCAGCAGATGTCTCTCTTCCACCTGCTGAAGAAGGTTCAAGGTTAGTACTAGTTTGAAGCTTTTCAAAATACTTTTTGAAAAAGATTATATCCTGCACCAGGAACATAATTCCTTAATGAGATGTCAATGGAATAGCCTGCACACTAAACAGTACTTTGAAAGGGGCAGGAACAACAATATCCAATCTGCATCAGATGTTCATTACCTTCAGTCCCTTATACCTGTCAAACAATTATTTTTTTGCATACAAAATGTGCCAAGCTTTTAATACCCCATCTAGTACGTTGAGTACTAGGAGTGATTAAGAAAATACTGATATTTCATGGGGCAGTGTATTACAAATTCTATAAGAAGTAAATGACTGGCTTTCTATGAGGATAAAAAGAAGACGAATACAAACGGTTATTGGAGCCGACTCAATAGCTTATGTCTGAGACTAAGACGTTTGCACATGGCTTTCTCCTTTCGGCTAGTGCATGTTTATTTTAGTTCTTCTCTTCCTCTTCCAAATCCATGCTTTTTCTAAATTTTGAATTTATTCAGAGGGGGTTTTCAGAACGGTTTTCCCTGATAAGATAATAGCAAAGCCATCTGCCTGTTTCTTTCCATGTCGAATGAGCAAGATATGTGGAAGATTGGTGAATTGGGGTGGGAGGACAGCTCCTCAATCCCTTTTATCACGTCAATCTTCCTTTTAATTAAACAACACACCAAATAGAAGGCTAATTGAGGATGGCCAAGCCCATTCCCAGGATTATACTATTTGCTATTACCCAACCACAAAATTGAAGAGATAAAAGGCCTCAGATTACTAGTTCAAACAAAGTCACCAAATAGCCTAATGGGTTGTCCTAAAATAATAAAAGTCAAAAGGCTTGATCACCCTCCATTATCATAACACAACTGTAATCTGCTTTTAACTAACGATGTAGCTTATGCTAGCAGCTGGAGCGCTGCAAGCAATCCTAAAGAAATAAAATCAAAACAATCACCTGACTTTATTAACATACACCATATGGATAGTACAAAACTTATTGATCCTTTCATTGTATAGAACTTTTCATAGTCCTAACTCCTAAGGTCCTATCTTCAAACAATCTATTCATATTTATGTGCACAAGTTGTCAATAACTACTTTTATAGGTAAGCTTCGTTCTGTATAAATTAGATAATTACAAGGGATAAAGGCCCAAAGGAAAAATACTTAGTGAGACTTTGACACATCTTCCAGTTTTTTTTAAAAAAAAAAAAAAAAAAAAAAAAAAAAAAAAAAAAAAAAACGAAAAAGAAAAGAAAAAAGAAAAAAGAAAAGAGCTTCTTAGTGCATGTGTGTATAAGAAACTTAAAAAGAATTTTAAAATAATAAAATTTCTACTTCCAGAGCTGTTTATAACCTTTAAGTTTTCCAAAGTAAATCCCTGACAAAAGTAGGATCATTATAAGCACAAAAGGATAGAAATACCCTAAATTATGGCCAATATCAACCAAGGCTATTATGGATGGAAGGGTTTGGTAGGAAGGGAAAAAAATAAAAGGAGAGGGATTTATTTTCCATTGCTTGGATAACAAATCATTGTAGAGAGGATTGTTTGCCTTCAATCTTTTATGAACAAAACTTCCTTCTTTCCTACCATCCCATCCCTTCCTGAAGTGTTATACAAACAAGCTGAAAGTACCAATCAGAACTCTCAATAGCATTTTTTATTTCTTTAGAAAGGTAATAATGTCTTCAACATATAATTGAAGCTCAGTTTCTAATGCTTTCCATAGTGAATGAAGGTGAGTTCTTAGAATTTGAAGAGAACTTAACAGTCTAGTTTCACATGCATGCAATGTTTTCCAATTTCCAAGTAAGACTTAAAGCAGAAAACAATATTATTGTACAAGAACTAAATGATAATCAAGAATGAAAATTCATGAGAGAAATTCCAGGTATGCAATTACCAAGTACTTGTTTTGCTGTTAGTCTTTTCTTTGGGTCAGGTTCCAACATTTGTCTAACCAAACTCTTTGCACACTCTGAAATGTTAGGCCATGGATCTCGTTTGAAATCTATAGCACCACGTAGAATGGCCTGTGCCACACCTTGCTCAGACTCTGCAAAATGTTCACAACAGTAAATACAAGGTAACAACACAATGGAAAGATCGAGGTCATACAGAAATTTGCAGCTTCCAACATGAAAGATATACAGGGTACATTAATACAACAAAATAACCCGCGGGAATAATATAAAAGCTACAACTTTTATTCAAAACAAAGAAAAGACAGCGATGTAGGGAGACAATAACAAAAGATAACTACCTGCCCAAAATGGAGGAACTCCACACAATAATATATACAGAATAACCCCTGCACTCCATATATCAATTTCAGGACCATAATTTCGCTTGAGCACCTCAGGAGCCATGTAATAGGGACTTCCAACAATTTCAGAGAACCGTTCACCTAAAAAGCATACGATCATATGGAAAAATGGGCAACGTGATTATTATGATTATAGAATCAAAATCTAGGACTCACAACTAAACAACATTAAACAGGCATTACATGAACGATGATTTGTAATAACAAAGAATTAATAACCAAAACAGATACAAAACGCTACAAATGTGTAATGAACAAAAATTTTAGACATATGTTCAATATATGCCTGCATCTTAATGCTTGTGTAACATTAATGTTCTGTACTAGTGCAGCGTGAGCTTCAATCAGAATGGTATGGTAGCATGGTATATAACATCATAAGCAACATATACTGTTCCAAACTTGAACAAAAGCCACTAACCATTCAACTCAACCATGTAAGAAGGCAACATTTCTGTTTGTCCCTTTTCACTTTGCACAAATATTTCATTTTTGGCATAAAAAATATCAGAGGTATATTATAAGGTCTTACAGTATACAAAGAAAATATCGAGTAGCTGTCCTACTCAAAAAAAAATTCATTGAGCTTGTGCAAGAAAAATCCAATTCATGTTATTCTCAGACTCACGAAAAATGGTAGCAAGACCTTATAAACTTTATCAGTAGTTCATGCATAGTTTTTGAATCTTTGATATGTTTTGTTGGATTACAATAAACAAATTTCTCTACAAAACCTTGTTTAAAGGCTGAAAATAATATATGATAGCTTCCAACTTCCTCATCTCAATAATATGAACGGAGATAAGATATGATCAAAAAGATCAGTGATGCCTAATTTGCCATCCCCAGTCAAAAGATGCAAACACGATCAAGGAAAATTGAAATTATTGTGTGGACTACATTTAAACTCAAGAATGGAAATCAGTTCAACAGAATTCTGTTGTGAATTACATTCTCATACCTATCTTGTGTCCCAGAACAAACTGTTTTCTGATAACACCCATTCAATGTTAGGTGAAAAAAAGCCACAGCATATTTTCCAGGTGTAACAAGATCCAATTAGAACATGGTTTGGATATGGGACTATGCAGGATCAATAATATAACACAAAATTAATTCCGCATAATCCATCCATGTAGCGAAAATGAACTTAAAGAGACACAACAAGATGTTTCTCAGAGGCCAGAGGTAATCAAACCATAATACAACGTCTAATGCTTTATTTGACCTCGGTGTTCAATTTTCACCTCCCCTTCAAAGAAAGATATTTGTCATAGGCTATTGATGTAGTAACAAAATACCCATTGAAGTTTAGCACTCTTTCAGTTGAAGTTTAGCACTCTTTCAACCATCATCCTCTATAATTTCATTTTTCAATAGAATCAGTCAGTCTTCAAGTACACAGCACAACAACTCGGTCTCTTAACAACATCAATGGAAAGATTACAAAGATCAATACATAAAACACAGGTTCATTAGCTTATGAAATCAAACATCAGCCACCCACTAGGAAAGATGAAAACTGAGTGACATACATAGCTAACCTGATATAGTCTTAATCCCCAACCTCTTTCCCTCCATAATCCACATATTATGCTTCACACCAAATGTACCTTCCTTAAACCCTTAAATACACTATAAAAACCCCAAATTTCACCAAAAAAATGTGCCAAAGTCCCTTGAATTCAGATGTCATATTACACAATTCTTGACGTGCAATCGAAAACTCCGTATTAACACTAACAAAACAGAACATTCCACTCCAAAGCAGTTAATTATAGCAAAACACAAAAATAGAAAACTACATTTCCATCAATTTTTCCAACCAATTAAAGAAAATCAATATACCTGGCTGAAAGAATATTGAGAGGCCAAAATCAATAGCCTTCAACGGGGAATTCTCTTTCTTGTTAGCAAACAAAAAGTTCTCCGGCTTCAAGTCTCTATGAATAACACCATGCTTATGACAAAGCTGCACCACCTCCACAATCGTTCTAGTCACGGCAGCCGCGGCTCGTTCCGTATAATGCCCCCGAGCAACGATCCGATCGAAAAGCTCGCCGCCTTCGCAAAGCTCCATCACCAAATGCACCGCATTATCATCCTCACAAGCCTCCTTCAACGTCACAATACTCGAACTCTTGGGCAAATGCTTCATAATCGCAACTTCTCTCCTAACATCATCAATGTCCACTGCAGTTCGCAGCTTCCGCTTGGAAATCGACTTACAAGCAAGCAATTCACGCGAACCTCGATCGATACACAAGTAAGTAACGCCGAATTCACCTCGCCCTAACTCTCTATCAACTAAATACCTCTCGTCGATCGATTCTTTAGGAACGTCGGGCAAAACAGTGATCGAAGACGAAGAAGACGACTTCTTGGCGGAAGAATGTAGGTTGTTTTTCTCTCTCCTCTTGTTGTCGGATTGCTTGGATTTTACATCCTCCCTTGCAACAGCAGCCGGAGATCTGCAGCAATTTCCCATGGATTTGGGGCCAGATTTGAAGGAATTTCGAAAATGGAAGGGAGGTAAACCCTAACCCTAATTCACATTATCGGGAAATTGGGGGAATCCATAAACCCTAGATTGTTGCAGAGGAGAGAGAAAGGAGGAAGATAGTAGTGTAGAGTAGTAGTCTGTGAGAAGGGAGGAGTGAAAATGGAGGAGAGAGAAAGTGGAGTGAAGTGATAGTGAGAAAGTGAGTGAGGTGGTAACGGTTCAGAGTTTTCAGATGCTTTTGCTTTCCTCTTTTTGAATTTTTATCTTTCTTTCTTTCTTTACCTGTTTTCTCTGTGCAATTTATTAATTTTTTTACCTTTTTTCTATTACAGTATTCCATAATGTAATAATCCGTAAAAAGTATGGATTACAGATTACTATTGTAAGAAGAAAAAAAAAAAAAAAAAAAACACATTAGGAAACTCACGTTAAAAAATAAAGAAATTCTAATGTGAAATGAGAAAGAACTACTCTGTAGAAAATAAAAGTCAGCCATAGGAGTTGAACACTTGAACTGTAAGCTGTAACAGCTCATGTAGTATTTGTATTTTGTACTCCGTAGTGTGCTTAGTAACGTAGCAGACTAACATAAAGAAAAGGCCCTTAGTTGATCAATGAGTTTATTTCGTATTAGCTAAATGAAGATAAAATACTTGTAACAGTTAAGAAAAAAAATAAAAAAATCTTACAAGTTAAGGGACAAGGTCAAATATATTAGAATTTCACAGAGTGATAAATATTTTAAATTGTATTCTGTGATTAGTAATTAGTAATTAGATAATATGACAAAAATATTTTATTAGATAACATTCCCTCTTCTTATCTTATATAAATATAAGAAGTATTTTTCATTTTCTAAATTTTTGGGGTTGATTTTGTTGGGGTGAGATGTTTACACCTTAAAAGTGGGGACAAAGAAATATTGATATTTTTGTGTTTTCATGGAGATCTTACACTAAATGAAAAAAATTGGACGACATTGTATTTAAACAAAAATAAACTCGTATAATACAAGTAAAAATAATTAATTGGGCATAGATAATCGGAAAAAAATCACCTAGAGACAAGAGCTGAGAGTGGAGAGCATGTTGCAATCATGTCCTTAATCACAAGAGCTTTATCCATATTTTACTACTCTTACTTCTAAATTCTTTTCATTTTATTTTTCTTACAATTCACATGTAAGTTAGGTGCTTTTTTCTAAAATAATTTGGAATTTTGTTTTTTCCTTAATTTTTTGTAAATGCACTTTAATCAGGATGTTTATGACTTTTTAATGCTAGAATAATAGTATGCTTTAAGTAAAAAAAAATAATTAGAGGTTAGAGTTATGTAAAATGACACAATGATAATGGTAACTGACTAATTTGAGGCCTATTCTGACCCATATTTGACCCTAATCTGACCCATATTTGACCCAAATAAGAGAGTATCTTGAGTAAACACTTCATCTTATCTCCTATGCTAAATTGTCAATGATGTAGGACAAAGTTCCTTTAAAAATGTTCACAAATCTACAAACATATTGCCAACGAGATATTATTTGATGATTAATTTTAAGATCGAACTTAAGACTAAAGTACATGTTGAATAAAATAATTCTGTGACTAGGTTGGATTAGGGTGGGTTAGGTTTTAAATATGTAGATAGACATTTCAATGTTAGCTTATTAGCTATATGTTGTGGCTTATTCAAAAATAAAGGTATCGCACACCTCATTTGTAATCTTGAAATTAAAAATTCTTTATCATTTCTACATTAGGATGGCAATAGTAAAAAAAAAAATATATGTTATATTTATCATGTCCACCCTCTTTAAATAAATGGATGATTAGTATTTATATACTACTTGTGACTAATATTTTATGATTTTAATTATTATGTGGGTGTATAGGATTGATAATGCCTTTCCAACGCATAACGTTATCAACTTTAAATTCTATATTTCTATCTAATGAGTATAGATGTTCTTATTAATTAGTTTGTATTTGTCTATTGAACTTAGGTTTACCATCATACTTCAATGTGTAATGTATCAATGACCTTAGTACCGCGCACCAACACATGGTGTAAATAGTGATTGGTCATATAGTGCAACTTAGTAATATAATCAACATTATTTTACCCCATTATTATTCTTCATCCTTGTGTTTTAGAACTTGGGTTTTCCTTTGCCACTAGACGTCTAGACATGCACAATTAACAGTTTTATAGGAGCAAAATTATGAAGATTCTTGACATTGTATAATTTGATAATGCTTGTAAGAAGTAAAGTAAACAAAGTATAAAACTAAGAAGAAAAGACAAAGAAGAAGGCAACATAACAAGAATGAATGAATAACTCTATAACTCTAATACTTGTATAGTAGTATTAAACAAACAATGAACCATGACAAAGTAAAGAAGATGAATAAGCTAAGTCATGTGTTGTCTCTAAATTAGCGACCAAGATAAAAGAAAAAACTAGCTAAATGTCAATCTTTCAATTCTTGTTCATTTTTACAACCTAAAAAGTGGAATTCATGTATTATGATGGTAATTGGCTGTGTGTTTTTTGTTGCAATTAAGAGAACAAATTGATGAAATCTAAAAGGTAATACTAACACTAGTATAGTATGTACTACTATTCTACTAAAGGGGAATCATATATACCTTGTTTGATTGTTATCATATTACCTAGACATGTAGGTCCTTTTGCATAGTGACATACAGGGCAAGATTGGTTTGCATCACTATCTTCTATTCCAGTTAACCTTGTTTGTACAATTGTAGGTCATCACCGAGTCTATCTATGCACGTAGCGCCTATATTTTTTCTATGCAAATAGAAGGGCAATTAAAATAGTCATTTTAACATTCATAATGGTACTTTTTATGGTTACAGTGGTACTTTTTTTTATTTTTTTTTTACTTGTAACAATTTAACTTTTACATTATTTAGATATCTCACTTTCACAAGTTTTGGTGATTTATAGGTTAGGAAAAATATAGTCACGTGTGATTTTGTTTTACTCGTTTCGATTTATACTTTCACAATATCAATTTATTTTATAATTTTTACACATTGGTAATTAAAGATATTAAAGATTGAAATAGTACATTGGCAAGTGTGAAAAGAAAAGTGTTTCAAGTATTAAGAAACAGAGGAAGTATATATTTTGAATTAGAGGATATGCATAAGGCAAAGGCTAATAGTTAAGCGGGAAATTCCCGTAAGAATTTAGAAGTTTTAGCTACTTACATAATATAAAGTTCGAGGAAGGATGTCACACGGCACTCTTCATAGTATATACACCATGTCACAACGCCACGTCACTATTTAAAGTATATATACCACGTAAGCTCGCTACTTTATTTAACAAAATAAATCATGTTTCGAGCTAGATTCGAACCCGTAACATCCAACAAATAAAGGTTATACATTTATCATCTCAACCAACTTTTGTTAATGTTTTAAATTTCACATAATTAACATTATATATTCCTTTCATTTATAATTAGAGGTTATATAATTTATTTATTTTTTACAAGATTAGAAAATAAATATATATGAGGTAAAAAAAACAGTAACATCCGAGACAACATCCAGATCACACACAAGCTATGAAAACAGTCGAACACAATTATTAAATTAAAGAAGTACAAACTAGCAACGCGGGGCATTACCCGAGTCACACACTATTTGTGTTGGTGTTATAAAAAGACATTCTCATATCAAAACACTACAAGGATTCTTGAATACATATGTATTTTCGATCTACTTATTTAAAATCCATCTATGGAGAAGTTTTAGTCAAAACAAATCATCACATACAATATTTAATTAAGTAGATCACATCATTAAGAGTGATGATAAGCTACTAATTTATTTATATCTAATTTGCAAATGGAAATAAATAAAATGACAAAAAGTTACAAGTATACCAAACAAAACAAAATAATAATAATAATAATAATAATAAATAAATAAATAAAAGGGGGGGGGGGGAGGGGGGATATAAGCAAGAGGATAATCATAATGAGCAAGAAGTTAAAAAAGAAAATAGATGAAGCTAGTTTGTCTGCAAAAATAGAAAATGCAGTCCCCACTTGAAAAAATCCACTTGATAGTCTGCCAAAAAAAGGAGGAATTTTTATTTGTAGGGAAGCTTTGCGTTTGATGCGGTTGCTCATTTCTCATAAATCTTTGACCATTGTAATCATTTGCTGACTTCTATTCATTGCATTGTTGGCAATATGCATGCTACTTTCCTTTTTTTATCTTTGCAATTTGCAAATAGAGTCTTTCTTTACAAGTTTATCTTCTCCTAATCATTTTTTTCAATCATTTTTTTTCAAGGAAGATTTTAATATCTGCATTAGAGGAGTAGAATTTACATAAGTAGGAAAGATTTCCATAGTAAAGCAAATTAGATTGCTGAATTAGATTCAAAGGTGAATGTTCAGATGGGCTTTAGCCTAAATAATTAATTGACTCATTTTGGGCTTTAGTCAAGTTGGGCTAGTGGGCCTGCAGCACGCATGTCCATTATTGATTAAAACATATAGGCTCAAGGCAAATTTTTAGATACACTTTAGTGCATCTAAACTAGCTGCACCACCATTAACATTTATATACAAAAACACCATATTTCGTACTATATACTACTTAATTATTCTCCTTCCTTATTCAATCTTCTTCCTACCTTAATTCTTTCCTTATTTCTTAATTCTTATTTCCCTCTTTTTCTAATTTCTTCCTTAATTCTTAATTTTGTTTGAAATTTTCACTTCTCTCTGTTTTTTACATTATCATCTTCTTTAAACATTATCTCTCTCCTCTATTTTCTGTAATTTTGTTGATTTCGTGATATATTTAATTGGTATGCTTGAAGAGGTTGATGATTCAGGTTAGTTTATGTTTTTGATTTATAATTAGTATAATTAGGTTATATTTTCTGAATTTGTGATTGATATTGCATATATAATTCTGGTGTATTTTGTCAATTTAGAGTATGTGATGAATTTACGATGAATATCAATTAATTGTAGTAATTTTCTCTCTCCTCTCTCTCTTGCTTTTTTTGTATTCTTTTGATTCCTAATTTAATATGTTAAAGATTGATAATTATTTCTCTATGATGAACCAAGATTAGATTTAAGGTTGATTTTCAATTTTTAGAGTTAATATCAATTCCAATCGAATTTGTGTATATTTTGGTAAAAAAAAAAAAAAAAAAACGTAGTAGTTTAAAAATGAACATTTTGTACACTAAAAATGAACATTCATTACATAAAAAATGAACATATTTTAACAATTTATTTTATATTTATTTTTCGTTAATAATTTTATACAAAGAATTTGAACTTATATGAATATATGAAAATCATGTTCATTTTTAATATACTACATGTTCATAATTTTTTTTTTGATGTGTTCATTTTTGTACGTGTTCATTTTATTTAATCTGTTCATATGTTTTTATGAAATGTTCATTTTATTAGATATGGTCCAGTTATTCTATGGTTGTATGATAAATGTTCATTTTTAATAAACTAAATGTTCATTACATGTTCAGTTTTTATTACTAAATGTTTATTTTTTTAAGTGTTCATTTTTTATAACTAAATGTTCATTTTTTTTACGTGTTCATAGTTTTTTTTTAATAAATGTTCATGTTAAGGCCGTGGTTCATCAATAATATGATTTTATGATAATCATATTCATTTTAAGATAGTAATCGTTAAGTTTTTTTCAAACATGTTCACTTTTTAGTATTAAATATTTTTTTTTTATATGTTCATTTTTTATTACTGAATGTTCATTTTTTTTACGTGTTCATAATTTTTTTACTAAATATTCATTTTATAAAGCGTGGTGCAGCTAAGACCTATTGTAGGCTCAATTGACCTTTTCGTGATGGCGTTGGGTTTTGATCTCAAATCACATCACTTACACAACGTATGAACTATAAATTAGATGTTGGGTGTGGCCCAAATTTTTATAGCCCAATGTCTTGGTGGATCTGGAGTGTTTGTGCGTGTTTAAATATTTTTGGATAAATCAAGCAAGGTTAATGCTTGTATTTTACGGAGTATTTCTCTAGAATTTACAATTTTGTATATGCAAGTTATTTGAACATTTTAGAAAGTACTTGAAATTGGAAGAAATGTTCTAAAATCTTCTAGTCATTTCTTTCATCCACCATCTTCAACTATATTTATTGGTGTTGGGTATCAAATAATAGTATGTTGATGCGGATTATATCTGCTTCCCTCCACTATCTTCAACTATAAGTATATGTATATATTGGTGTTGGACATTCAATTAAAGTACGCTTGATCATTAGTTTGCAGTTATGGATGTGTTCTTGACATTTATATACCTTCTCGACCAAAATTTTCAATTCAATTAATTTATTTAGCCTACTTCTTTTAAAATGCGATATTTAAAAATAACAAAAGATGACTATTCTCTAAAGTAAATTGATGATAAAATAACAAATAACTAATAAATTTTTCATATAAGACAAAGAAAAAAAGAAAGTCTAAAAAAAAGAGTCAGCCCCATTGATCTCTTTGATTCACGACACCGATATTAAAGGCCATTGTATTAGAACACCTTATTGCAACGGCTAAATCGTTGTTGTTGCGTTAGGCCCACTATTAAGCAGCTTGACACTAGACCATGCTGATGCAACGGTAAGCTAGGTAGTTGTTTCATTAGCCTAATTTTAGGCGTTGCATTTGATTAAAAAAAAAATATAGTAGTGTATTAAAGTGTGTTCTTCTATAATCTATCTTTCCATAATTTATAATATGACATTACATTGAGTTAAAAAAAGAACATTAAGGTTTGAAACTAATTTAAAAATTGAAGAATTACAATATGGTTTTCTTCAAAATTGCCACATGGAATATCTTATGATCAAGTGAATTTCCTAACTATATTGACCATGGTTTTAAGCTAAAGTTTTAGTAAAGTCAATTTCAATGTAATAAAATGGAGTATACCGATATTTGTAAAAAAATAAATATAAATTATAAAATATTGAGCTAATAGTTAATTCTAAATGTGATATGAGATAAATTAGGTAGTCTTTTACAACATTTTACCTTTTATTAGGTAGTTTCTTACAACATTAATTTTTTTATTAGGTAGTTTCTCACAATTTTTAATCTGGATTTTATTAGATAGTTTCTGACAACCTAAAATTTATTACACATTTATATTTCTAGAACCTGATTTTTTTTTTAACTGTTCCTTCGCTAAACTTAAGTAGCTCTACAAAGGTTTTGAACATTGCACAACTACACAACATCCAATACATTTATCGCATGAGAAGCTTTTGCGTGAAACCGGACTCACCGTGAGTCCAATATATCTAACAATAATATTCTAATATCTGACAATGATATTCTAATATATGACATGAATAATCTAATATCAGACAATAATATTCTAATATATAACATTAATAATCTAATATCTGACATTAATAATATAATAATCTAATGTCAGATATTAGATTATTAATGTCAAAGATTAGATTATTAATGTCAGATATTAGAATATTAATGTCATATATTAGAATATTATTGTCAGATCTTAGATTATTATTGTTAGATATATTAGACTCACCCAATTTTATCGTTATCGTACATATGCAAATAATTAGAATAAAATAAATATTACACAAACAGGCATTGGGCATATTAAGGCCACTAGCAGTAATTTTTTTTTCAAAGGGCTAGCACTAAAAAACAAGTCTAATTAGAATATTACTCCGTACAAAAGTAGAATTAATATTTATTACTCTCTGTTTCGAAATAATAGACGCACTCCCCTTCATTATGAATGTATTTTTTGTTATTTTTTTTACGAACATTATGAATGTAACTTAGGGTATTGTCATTTGTTTTGAACCTATAATTTTGTTTCGACCATTTTTATTCTGACGCAAATTCTTATCCTTACCTTTTAAAAAGTTTGAAATGACTCTTATGAATATTGTTTGGATAAATATATCCTCTAATATGTTTATATTATTTACTTATTTACTCTCACTAATCCTCTAATATGTTTATATATTTACTTATTTACTCTCACTAATGTTAATTGCCTCGTTTCCCTACCTTTACAAAAGTTTGAAATAAGTTTTGTGAATAATATATGTTAGGAAAATTATACCCTCTAAAAATATTTATTTACTTATTTGTCTTAATTAATGCTAATTGCCTCTTTTTAAACCCTTAATATGGTGTACAAACATTTATACTCCTAAAAATATTTGTCTATATATTTTCCCTAATTAATATTGCTAACATGCAACAACTAAATTCGTGGCATAAGGTTGAACAGAAATTAAAAAAAACTCCCCAAATATGGTTAGCTATGGTGTGCGTATCGCGCATGTTATCTGCTCTAGTAGGAAAAAAAAATGAGATAAACACAAATTGAATATAACAATGAATCAATGGATACATACCAAGGCTATGGATTTTCACCTATAATATAATTTTCTTAAAAACTAGTTTAATTATTTCAAAAACATTGTCAAGTGGAGCCTTTTCTCTCTTCTAAACCCTAGCATCCATTGTTGATTTTGAAAGGGTTTCCATCGGTAGAAAGCCTCAATCTTAGTTTCTTTTACTTTTTTTTTTTTGGGTTATAATAATGTCTCCCTCGAAAGACAAGGTTTTTTTGATTTCCTTTGAAAGACAAGGTTTTCCGAGCTCTTTCGAAAGACAAAGTTTTATTTGTGCTTAATATGGTCTCTTGTTGTGCGGGACTACGATTGATTATCGTTCGGATTCAGGTTCAAAATCAGCACGAATGTTCTTTCTCACAAAATTATGAAGCGGCGACGGATCCACTCAAAAAGTTGTATGAGACAACGAATCAAGAATGTGCCGAAGTGTTATATCTATGTATTTGGATTCTTAGCCCTTTTCCAATCAATTCTTGTTTGATTTTGTTAAATCTGTTTTCATTGTCGTTAATTATCAATTGTAGATGTCGTATGACTTTTATTAATGAAATATAATGTTCTTTAGGACTTCTTTAAACAAAAAAACATTGTCAAGTGAGATATTGTTGGATGCGGATTAATATGCACTTCTAATCACCTTTATATTGCAACATAGGAGGGGCCATGCATTATAAGATGAGGAGAGTGGTAGAATAAAATAAAGATATAGACTCATATGATGAGAACATAGTGTCGTCGCTGACCCCAGGGCAGCCGAGGCGGTCGCCTAGGCCCCAAATCAAAATCTCTGCTTAGTTATAGACAAATAAACAAACTAGCTCAATGATCATAGCAAGTTGTTTTAGTGGAATTTACTTAGCATGCGTGTTTTGGGGTTCGAGACTTATCATTCATGTTTTTGTTTCATTTTTCTTTTCTACTTCTTTCTTTAGTTTAAATCTAATCTTCTTTTTATTTTAACCATAAGCCTTTTTTTCTTTATTTATTTTTTTTTTGGAAATTTTATAAGAACATATAATTTTCTTTAATTTTACTTGTTTTCTTTTTGTATTTGTTTCAATTTTCCTCCTCATTTTTCCCCTCATTTTTTGAGTTTCCTTTTTATAGTCGCCTTCCAAATTTCTTATTTACTACTCTCCCATCCCATAATATTGTACAAAAACAATTTGAGGCACTTAAAAAAACAAAGGAAATATTATAAAAGTATTTAAAATAAAACTAAAACGTTTACGACATTTTAAAACACCAAAAATAAAATACATGCAGTATAATCTGAGACGAAGAGGGTATAACATTTCTAATAAATCTTATAAAAAAAAATAATAACCCCATTCATATTGAGTATATCCAAGGTACATACTCCCATCTGTATGACTTTTTTTTTCCGTACTTTATTCATGTTAATTTTTTTTTTTTGGTTAATGAATTTTATAGACTAACATTTTTATTTGGACGGTAGAGTATTTGCACTTTAAGTTAATACTATTTTTAAGTATAGTTTTTATGAAAATGAATATCTATATATACATTTTTTGAATGTACTATATCGCGCGAATACTCAAATTTATAGGGGCCCCTAATTATTAGTTTGCCCTTAGGCCCCTAAAAACTCAGAAATGGCCATGTGAGTACAGTGGTAGAGTCAAACTGTGAAATAAAGGTAAGGGCTTCAAACTCATGTAATGTGGAGAAAGGTAGTGAAAGCACTAAATAGTATAATGTAAGCATTATCATGGTATCACCAATCACCATATAGGTAATAACGAACATTAGTAAATTTGGGTTTGGATAATCAACAGAATTTACCTATATTCTCTCTGTCCTTTATTTTTTGCCCCATATATATATATATATGACTTTTTACGGTCTCTAAGACGTATCTCCAAACGTATATATCCCCATTTCAATCCGCGTAAAAATTATAAAAACTTGATATTAATAAAATATATAATGAGACGATTTGAACAAGATCCCACTTGAATATAGTATCATTTACAGATAAACGAGAATTCATAGTCAAAGTTTTAAAAGTTTGACCCACATATATTTGCAATGAGACAAAAAAAATAAGGGACGGAGAGAGTATATACTTTATTTTTGTAGGGAATTTACCTATATGTTTTTTTAACATAAAATAAAAGATTTATATTAAAAGCTAAGGCTAATGCCATAGTTTAAATACAAGTAGCATCACAAATTTTACAGCTCCAAAATAGATGCTAATGTTGGAATAAAGAAAGGGAATTAAAGGGGTTAGGATCGGTCATCTGATCGGGCGAAGCTCGCCCGTCTGGGCGCGAGGAGGCATTTGGAAATGCTAAGTGTTCGTCCGACCGGGCGCGAGAGCAACCCTGTTTTTGGCTGGATGCCCGACCGAGCTCGAGCTTATTGGATAGACTCCAACAGCTCTTCTCGGATTCTCCTTCTTGTTCTCTTGGTTGATTCTTTGTAACCCCCATTTAAGAGGTTGATTATGGTGATTAAATCACTATAATAATTCTGATTTTATTTCCCCATTGATGGAAAATATTCTTCTTTGATCTTCCATCTTCCTCCATCTATCATTATAAATTGAAGGATGGTTTTCTGATTTCAACACACTTGAACATAACCTTCAAACACAAGCTTAAACACATACTCTATATTGGGCATAAGTTATTTGGCTCCAACCTTCCACCCAAAAGTGCCTTTGTGTGGAAGTAGTGAGTTAACCTTAGGGAACGTGCCGGCAAATACAATTGTGTACCCTGATTGCGCCGGAATTTCGTTTTCAAGTTAGTGAATTTGCTTCACGGCACACCGTACTCTTTCTATTGTCATAAGATCAACTTTTCGATCTTATTGTTTACTTCTTATATTAGTCTTGAAATACTTCTTATATTACAACAGCTAAGCAAAAAGCTGAGCCCCAAAATAAAGATCCATACAAGCAGGTGAAAGATACACCAACTAGTGATTATCAGCAGCAGCTCGAACCCCTCCAAGTCAGCCTCGTAGATGTTCCTGACATACTCAGGCACCATGAAATGGGTCTTATACCCTACTGCCATATCTTTGCCCAACACAGCTAGACGATGTGCAAGCTCATTCCTTTCCCTAAGAATATGAGTTAAGACAACCACCTCGAACTTCTTTGAAACAGCAGCAACATATCACTGCCGCAGCCAATTCATGATGAGGGTTAGGACCAGACGTTAACAACATCGTCCTCAAGGAATTTGCATCCGTTTCTATCTCAACCTTCTTCAATTTCATGTCCTCAGCAATTGACAACCCATCATTCAAGGCATAGAGCTCAGCAGCCAGGGGAGAGACAGCCTCATATTTGCATGAAAAACCAACATACCAAGTTCCATCAGAGCGCCTGATAACTCCACCTCTAGAAGAAACAGCTGAATTCATCCAAGCTCTATCAGTGTTTATCTTGTATTACCCTTCCTTGGGAGCTTTCCATTTAGTATCCGAAATTTGAACAGCTGTAGAAGAGCTGCCCTGGTAAATAATGATAAAGGAGAAATAGTCTTTTGCTCGAAAATCACAAGGTTTCTTCTTAACCACAAGTGCCATAAAGCTGTGACAAATATTGTCTTCCAAATATTGTCTTCCATTTCTTGCATAAGCTCATGTTATAATTTATCCATTTTTTCCAATTTGCATTCTTAAACATATGGAAATTGAAATTTGTGGGTGTAAAAACTCGAGCAAAAATATCATTCCATAGTATGGATGAAGAAATTTGTGGGAATTTACCTATATGGCTATATACTTTGTACTTCGTATAACTCTAAAATGTGGCACTTACAGATTACTTAAATTATATATTTACTTATTTCCTACCAATCTACCATCTCTATGTTATTGGGTTTGTCTTTCAACTGGTTTGGTATGAATTCTGGAAATAGGAAGTAGACGAATAAGGAAAGAAAAGGACGTGAGTACTCCGTATATTTTAAATTATTTTGTTTCAGTTAATTAAAGGGACATTTAGTTCATAAAGTGGTATGAGGTTAGAATTCCTAATGAAATTAGGGTGGCATGGGGTTGAAACTTGATTCATACTTTGTGTTTGATCTTTATTAGGGAATACTCCCTCCGTTTCATAATGATGTTCCTGTTACGTAAATCGATGTAAATTTTTACCCATCTTTGACCGCAAATATCTTTAGTATCACATTAGCAAAAATTATTAAAGTTAGGTATTAATAATGTGCTCATCAAATCGAATTAAACTAGATCCCACATGACTATATTTGTTCTTATAGATTGAGAGAAATTAAGAAGATTCTCTCTTATTTTTTTAAAAGTCAAAGATTCCAAACAGAAACATCATTGTGAAACGGAGGGAGTAGTTTTTTTCTTTCTATTTGACATATAGAGTCGTGGTATAAGTGAAATAAGTCATACTCACCTCCCCCTTGGGTTTCCAAATCCCATACTTTGTGGGTTTGAAGTATGGATTTAGAATTTAGATTTTCTTAAACAAACATTGTGTATACGTTTCAATCATTTCAACCCCATACTTCTCATACCTAAAACCTACGAACCAAATGTTAAATACGGGTCTGGGCTGCACCCGCAAACCAAGAGAGAGAGTCTACTTTACAAGACCAAAGGAGGCTCCATCCCAAAACCATATGGCAATAGGAGGAGTAGCCCCTTAGTATGAAGAATGTTAAATTTGATGGGAATTTATACTAATATATTAAAATGCGTTCCTTAAAACGTTGATGTGCCACATGGTTCCTTTTTTTTAATTGTGCCACGTCACCTTCCAAACATCTCATGATGCCACATCATCACTCAAACAAACCATTACGCCACGTCACCCAAGTTCATGAAGCCACATCATCAACATTACTCCATATAAAAACATAAGGATAAGGAGATTCAAACCCGCAACCTCTTATAACAAAGATAAATATTTAACCATCTAATCCAATTATCAACTATGTTATTAATATGTAAAACAATTGATATAAATGCAAACCACAGGTTTCAACTAAACAAAATATACTCAAAAAATAACTCAATTTTGGTTTGACAACGACAATTTTACTTTTGAAAAGCCTTTAAAAAAAATTTATCAATTGCACTTCTACAACAGTAGCAACCAACCTGGGGTAACGCCCGGGCTACTCACTAGTTGAAAATGGTAAATACAGCAGCGTTTAGATTGCTAGAATTTTTCTTAATTTTTTAATTAATTTCTCCCTTTCTTAAGGTATGAATTAAATGTTACACATTATAATACATTAATAAGAAAAATCTACCCTAAAGTGTTCAAAAGACAACCTAGTATATGGGATTGTTTGGCAATCGGCGGTTGGCTGTTGGATTTTTTACTTGGCTTGTTTGACTAGCTGGAAATATTAACTGTATGAATTGGCTTCTTAAGTTAGTCGTTTAAGCCGACTGTTTACAAAAGTGTTTGGTAAAATTATATATTGTAATTAGGTGTTTATTTGTGATAAAGTGAGCCAACAAGCCAAAAAAAAAAGCCAACTACCAAACATATTTTTTGGCTATTTGACCAAACTAAAAGGCCAAAAACCAAAAGTTAGGCAAAAAGTCAATTGCTAAACACCCCCTATATGTCATGTTCAAGTGAATGGTAGACTTTTTTCTTTTGTTTTTCGAGGGAAGTGTAATGTATCATAGACTAATAATACTCCTTCCGTGCTATTTAGTTCTTCTCACTTCAACTTTTTTTGTATGTAAACATAATTTCAAATGAAAAAAATAAAAATATCGGAGAAATCAATCAATATATAAAACAGACATCGGGAATGATACATGTCATTTCCCAGTACTTTTCTGTGTAGTTGGCCACACCGTGTGGCCGGGGTTACTTATAAGGGTTACTTATTCAGGGGTTACTCAGTCAGCCAAGGGTTACTTATTCTGTGGTTACTCAGATCAGTCGGTTAGCGTGTTTTTGTCGTACTTATTTAGGGGTTACTAAGTTGGTTAGGGGTTACTTATTCTAAATTTACTCAGTCAGTTAGCGTGTTTTCTATGTGAGAGTAACTCATCATCGACCGAGTAACCCCTAAATAAGTAACCCCCGAATAAGTAACCCCGACCACACGGTGTGGCCAGCCACATATAAAATTTTTTGGTCATTTCCCGGTGCTATTTTTTCCCTCCAAAACTCCCCATTTCTCCTTTATATTTTTTTTAAATTTTTTTTTTGCCAATTTGATCAACTACTTACTATAAAATATATACAAAATATTCACTAAATCATATAATTGTGATAATTTTGATTCATATATTTTCCATATCCGTATTAAAATATTTTCAATATCTATTACTTTGTATATTATAAATTTTACGTTTTATGTCATATCTTTTAATAGCACAAATATCATATTTTATGTCTTCAAATTATTAATATATATTGAATAAGGTAATTTCGTAAATTAAAAAAATGAATCTATTAAATAATAGATTCATACTACACAAATTATTATCATTATTATGTCATTTTGTTATTTCAACAATTTCTAGAAATTTGAAAATGTTATTCCTATTAGGAAAATATTCTTGCTAATAGCATATTTATTTAAGATAAACATTATTCTATTTTAAAATTTCAGTTATTTATGTATTATTTATTGTTTTCCACTATAATAAAGTGCTGGGAATTTTGCAAAATAACACCACAAATTTGTCACAAATTATAACACCACAAAAAAACTCCAAAAATTGATTTTACCACCACTTAACTAATTCAATTATTGGATGGAATCCGTTAGTGGGACTCATTATGACAAGTGTTAGTATTACATTGGTTAAAAAAAATATCCTAAACCCTAACCCAGCCCCAGCCCTAGCGCCACCACCAGAAACACTCCTACTCCCGTCGCTGGTAACCCAACCCAGCCGCCGGCACCCCTACCCCACCTTGACTGTCAAAATCAGCCCGACCACCAACCCCTAAACTAGCGACTCCACCATTTCCCCTTTCCCCCCTCCTCAAAATTACCCTAACCGCTTCAGCCCACCGCGAAAACCACCCCTATTTTCCAAACCCTTAAAATGGACATTGAAAGCAGTGGCCGAAATTGACCAATCGAGGGCTGCCATGGTCGACTTCGGCCGTTTTGAGGGTGAAAGATAAGGGAAGGGTGGTTTTCAGGGTGGGTCAAATGGGTTAAGGTTGCCGAATTTTTGGTACTAGCTGGGGTTGCGGCGTCTCAAGTTGGGCTAGGGTGATGCGTCATGCTGCTAGTCGGCTTGGGTGGGTTTCACAAGTGCTGGTGGTTGAGGTAGCATGGGGATGGGGGCTGCCAACGGTGGGGGTCCAAGGTTGCCGGTGGTGGCGCTGGGGCTGGGTTAGGGTTAGAATATTTTTTTTTAAAACCAATGCAATACTGATATGTGTACGTGGTGGGTCCCACTAACGGGTTTCATCCAAGAATCTGTTAAGTGGTGGTACAATGAAAATCAATTTTTGGGGTTCTCTTTGTGGTATTATAATCCAATTTATGACGATTTTGTGGTGTTATTTTGCAAAAAATAAAATAAAATCCTAAAGTGCTTATAAAATGAAAATCTTAGGGGGGTTTTTTATTTTTTATTTTTTATTTTTTTTATGCTATAATTGATTTCTTGCCCAATTCTAATATGAAGAGTATAAGAAAGCAAAGAGAATAATATAACAATATAGCTTAACATTATAAACATTTTATCTATATATGCATGTAATCATGTAAGACAATTTGATTAATTAATATTTCATCCTTTTTTTTTTTAAATTTGTATCTCTAATATTTTCTGTAATACCTCGTATTTTTAATGTATTTTATAAACTACTTATTTATTTATAATACATATTTTGGGCGAAATTATTTTAATTATGGGATTTAAATAAATTAAGTTCTATTTTTGGTCAAAGATTGCAAAATGATTTGACTTGATTGAAGTATCATATGTTATATATATTTACATACTCCACAAAAAGATAGCCCATGTCCATGTAATTAACCCAATAATCTTACTTATATACTTGGGCCTCACACTTCATCAATCATGCCCATCATTCTTATAAGCCCAAAATTTACTCTAATTCACTCCACACTATAAATACTCTCTCAATTCCCAAAATTTTGCCACCCAAAAGATCAAATGGTCAAGGAAAACTATTTTCCTTTTTCTATCTTTTCTTATAGTTCTTTCCCCTTGTTTTCACATGGAGTTCTCACAAGGAGAACTTGATGTTGTCGCTGCTGCCTCATCGGACCCCACCACCGCCGTTGCTTTCGGCCACTGGCGTCGCCGCCGCTCAGCCAGCGTGGCTAACCCACACGGTCCTTCTTCCCTTCTCTCCTCCTCTTTATTTTATATAGTTTATATGTATATTTATATGTACTCCCTTCGTTCCTGAAAGTTCGACTCACTTTGCATTTGCGCGATCTCCAATGAACATCTTTGACCGTGAATATCCTTGGGTATGTATGAGTAAAAATTACAAAAAGTTGATATTTGAAAATTTAATAATAAGGTGAATCTAATAACATCGCACATGCTAATATATTTCTATTGTATAAGTCATAAAATATGGTCAAACTTATGTTATTTTGACTACATGAATAGTAAGTGAGTCGAACTTTCAGAAATGGAGGTAGTATATAGTATTGATTTTGGTTTAACTATTTGAAAGATGTTTAATTAGTATCAAAAATCATGTTTTAATGGTTTAAAAGTACTCGTATAATTTAAGATTATTGGATTAGGTTCAATTTTTAGATTTAATAAATTATAAAGTTAGGGTTTTAAGCTATTTAAAAACATGATTTTAAGGGTTCTTATACAAATTGATTTGGGGCTTTTGTATACCTAATGATTTTATTGATTAATTTAGGCATAAAAGTATGTTTTAATAAGGTTTTAAGGGGTTTTTAATCAAGGAATATTGCTGGAATTTTATTTAAAGTAGTAGTATTGTGATTTTAATCAGTGGCAGATCTATTCATGTGCATAGAGGTACACGTGACTTACTAGTAAAAAAAAAAATTGATGTTTGTTTTTTGTAAAAAAAAAAATATCAAAGAGACCGCTTATTATAGATAGGCGGTCTCTTTGATGCTGCTATTGCTACAGGAGCTTTGCGCTACGTCAGTGGTTTTTTTTCTTTTAAAAAATATATCAGAGAGATCGGTTATTTGATGTTGCTATTGCATTTCATGATTTTTGTGCTGTTTTCTTTTTTCACTAAAGAGACCGTTATATTTAATAATTGGTCTCTTAAATTACCTCACATTTTTTTATATAATTTTTTAATATTTTTGTTACCTCACATTTTTTTTTTATAATTTTTGTTTCTATTTTGTTATAATTTTTGTTTCTCTTAAGTTTCTATTTTTTAATAATTTTTTAATAATTTTTGCAACCAATTTTAATATTTTTCCACAAAGCTTATCAATTAAGTAAAAAATCATAAAGTTAATTTAACGTTATAGTTTTTATAGTACCATTTGTTTGTAACACGTTATTTGTAGTTCTTTCAACTTATAAGATTGGATTTTTAAGTACTATTTGGTTGTATGTGGTATGGTTTTTGTGTCTTATTTTTGGATTGGAATCAATTTGGTAAAATATAATTTTTTATATATATATAATTTTTGGATTGAAATTAATTCTGAACAAGATTTGGAAAAAAATTTGTACTTTCACAAGTGATCAATAATTGATGGTGACTCACCATCTCGGAAATCCTGGATCCACCACTTATTTTAATGGAAGGGTTTAATTACCTATTAAAAGAGAGGTTAATTAGGGGTTTTAAAATAATTTTCAGATTATTTAGAGTGAATTAAAATGAATTTAAGTTGTTGGAAATTGTGCATACAAGGGTAATTAATATAACATTATTGTCCCTCTATGTAGGAGACTTGATTCGGGAAGTTTTATAGTATATTCGACTACTTTAAGGGTTATTTCGAGGTACGCACG
Source organism: Chenopodium quinoa (assembly GCF_001683475.1). Classification (NCBI taxonomy): domain Eukaryota; kingdom Viridiplantae; phylum Streptophyta; class Magnoliopsida; order Caryophyllales; family Amaranthaceae; genus Chenopodium; species Chenopodium quinoa. Next base: position 22,498 of record NW_018743059.1, on the reverse strand, counting down.
CGTACTCGATATTATTTAAGCGTGTAGAAGCATGCTAGGATTTATTTTGGTTGATTCCAAACTAGTATCATGTTAGGATTTGGTTGAAATTGTTGGATTTAATTGATTTAGGGATATTGGATTGGAATTAATGGCTTATTTATAAGGGGTGATTGGTTGAATGGATTATGGATTGAAATTAGTTGTGTTGGCATGTTGTATATGGACCACACTTTTATTATTGGCATGATTGAAGGCATGTTTAATTAAACTAAATGTTTAATTTGGTTTGGAATATAAAAAGGGAATGTTATTATGGTTCGTATATATAATAATTTTTATTGATGCTATAAGCATGAAAATTGTAGCTATTAAGTGTTTTAGTACATAGGAATAAAAGGAAATGCAGTGCCTAAGTGCACTTAAGGTGTTCTAAACTGCGGGGCATAGGATTTGCAGTGCTTTATGCGCTTAAGGTGTTTCAACATTGAGATAGTTTAAAAAGGGTTCAACATTTAATTATATGTGATCACTAAATATTCAAGAATTGAATTGGAATGTTTGATTACTTGAATGATTTATGTTGATTGATTGTGTTATGGATTAAGAGTCATCACCAAGTCTAAAATATGTAAATAACTTAAAGTGAAAGAGATTACGCACCAAAACTCTTGGAACGTATATACCTCGAGTATGAGCATATGGGGGGAGTTATGGGGTTTTATATTTAACCATAGCTTCTACTGGGAGTACAGGACGCTGTATTTTTTCTTTTTTATATTGCACAGGACGTCCGTCACTTTCATGTGACATTTACGCTTGCCCGGTTAGCTCTCGGAGTAGTTTACCCCAATTCTTTGGGGCAGGGATTTGGTCGGAAACCCGTTCGATGCGTAATCAAATTAAATAAGAAATTTAATTATCTACTGATAAAGTTGTATGTTGTATGCTTGTAAACGGGTGCAACAAGGTAAGTTGTGTGATGATAGGATGTAAGCATGCTAGTGTGTTTCGTTTACGCTTATGTACTCAGTATTGCTGATTGTTTGTTTGTATGTTTGTTTGGCCTTGCCTTTATCTTGGCCCTACGACGACTCATCTCTAATGGCGAGTAGTGGGGACAAAGTAAAGGGAAGCTTTTTAGGTGATGAAACATATTCACGTTGGGGCATGACTGAAGAGCGAATCTTGTTTAGTTTCTATAAGAACATGATATGTTTTAATTGCTTTAATTATTATTGTATTTGCTTGTGAGACTAACGCGACGTTTTAAATATTTGATTTGGGTTTTGAAAGGGCTTACATTGGTTCCAAGTTGTAGGTTGATTTCGTCTGACTTTGGTTTGAATTTACTTTCGTTTTGTTTGACTTTTAAAGTTGGTTTGTTTTGAATGGTTTTGGTAAAGAGTCCTCCGCTGTGTGTCTTTAATAACTGCCTTAGTCGTTATCACGGTGGCGGTAATATCTTAGATTTTCCTACTTTGTATTTTAAAAAGGGCAAAACAGATATTTTAAAGGAAGAGAATTTCTAGGGCATTACATTTACATATTTTGTTAAGAAAAAAACTAACCAAATATCATTAAATCAAAGTTATTATTTCTGCCCATTAAGTATAATACATAATTTTAAATATTTATTTGGTTAACAAAAGAAAAATTATACCAATTTATCATTGAATTTTTTTTAAACACTTATAAGGTCTAAGATGTAGTTTTAATATATTTCGTACACTCTTTTACCTAATCGACTCTTTCTTTCTATTTTATATTTCATTTTATTATATATGAAAAATAAGAAGAAATAGATAATAACCATTTAAGGATTTTTCATTTGGTCCCATTGTAGTTTTGGCTTTTCCATTTGGTACCCTATTTTTATTTTTATTTCAAATGGTAGTACTTTACTTTCTATTTATTCACTACTATAGCATTCTATCAAATATATTAAGTATTCTTCCATTTGGGTGTCATAAAATTGATTAATTAAGGTTTTAAGAGGATGTTTTAGCCTTTAGCGGCCTTAAGGTTCCAGTTTGAGGTCAAAATTAGCAATAAACGCTTAAAAATGTCTTGGTTTATGTGCAAGAAAAATGCCTTGATTTTTATATTTCGATTTGTTTCGCTCAAAAAAAAAATGTTCGGTTAAGGTTTAGGGGGTCATTATGACCTTAAAGGATCAAAGGACCACAATCGCCCTAAGTTAATGTTTTATTAAACGGGATGCTATAGTAAAGAATAACTCAATTTTACAATGGTACCATATGGAATAAAAATAAAAATTGGGTACCAAATGGAAAAACCAAAACTACAATGGTACCAAATGGAAATTCCCATAAATTTATTATAGTGTATTTGGCCATGATTTTTTATATTACAACAACAACAACAAAGCCTTAGTCCCAAAAATTACCGTGTATAGCATGAGACCTAACCTAGTATTCTTATAAACCGCTACTACACACGTCAAAAAATTACCCCCTCAAATTCCAAGAAGCTCTGATTTCCTAGCTACAATAATTAACTAGATGAAAGCCCGTGCGATGCACGATTTTTTATGTATAAGTTTCATGAAAGGATAATTTATAATTAATAAATAAATAATTTAAATCCTAAATCACTATTCGTTGTTTTTTACATTTTAAATTAAATTCTTAAATTTCATTTGTTAATTTTGCTTACATGGCGATTGAATTTTTTAAGGTTTTTTTACACATAAATCTCATAAAAGGATTATTTTCTTAATTACATCCTATATATTTGATTATCTTGCTATTGCGGGTTAGAATAGGATTATTATTGTTTTTATGTAATTTAAAATGCAACCAAATGTGATAAAAATCTCACAATTTATGATCTTTCACCAAATGTGACGGATAAAATCTTTCATATGAAAAGATAATTATTTATATTTTTTAAATAATTTGAATCCTAAATCATATATATTTTTTAATTCTAAAATATAATACTTTGTATAATTTTTTTTCATTGTATATATTATCTCATTCGTCAAATATTTGGATAAAATTTTTAAGGTTGTTTTTTTAAATAATTTAAATCCTAAATCACTATTCGACATTCGTAGGTTCTTTTTTAACTTACGTGGCACATAATTTTTCTTTTTAATTCTAAAATAAAGAGTAATTTTTTTTAGGGTAATGCTTAAAATACATCTCTAAATTTATGTGAATTTTTGTGAGTTTGTGAACAAAGTAAAATAAATTTGTTAATGCACACGAACTGTTTGACAAATTGCCTCAATGAGTCTTATTACACTCTAAGTTTTTGTCGAAAATCAGCTATTTTTAGGTTAAATTATGAACGATTATAGTGATTAGTGATTGATTTTGTTGCTAGAATTCCTAAAATTTCGAGATCTGAAAACACCGACATTGAAATTTATGTGAGTTTGTGAACAAATCTATGTGATTTGAGTGAATTCTTATGGTAATTTTATGATGATCGAATCTATATTTTTTTTTTAAATGTTAGTTTTTAGCTTATATTTTGCATATATAAATTTTGAGCTACTACTCTAAACACAAGCTATTTATATTGTACTAAAGCTAAATCTAAGCTTATATTACTTGATGCTTACACACTGTGCTATTATTGAACTAATAATGTCTCCTATGAGTATTATTTTTTCAATTTCAAAAGTAGATGGAAACCAAATAAAAGTAAGCAAAAAAACTGAACCAATGATTTATAATATGAGTAATCAGAAATTGTAGCTTGTGTTTGCTCTTATCAGATTAGAAAGTTGAAATAGGGTGATTTTACTGCCTCGTGTATGATATGCTTTAAACTCTAGTTGCATTCTATTATTTGATAATCTTATCCTCTTAAAGTAGATACAAATTTTATAAAAAAAAACTAATTAAATTCAAAAGTAAAAGCTCAATCAAATGCTAAATATAAAATCTCTGAGTTCGTGTTAATTGGTGCTAAAGGATTTTGGTGTAAAAGTTGAGGATGTGATCAATAGGGCTAGGTTGCTGCACCTGAGTCAAGCTAAGCTGCTAGTGCTTGCAAGACTTGGCACCTCCTTGACTTCTATAAAATAAATATTGATGTTGTTGTTTTCATTGATAAATCCAATACTGATCCCCACCTTCCCATGATACAATCAGCAATTCGGGTTGGTCTCCTAGCTTCCACTCTTGGCTGGGTTAAAGTGATTTTCAATAGTCACATTTATGAAGGGAGTGGTCATGGGTTGGGATTTGTTGCAAGGGATGAGAATGGGCAGGTCTGCTACCAAGAGTCAGGATGAGGTCAAGGAAAGTAAGGAGCAGCGATGGTTGCGCCTCCAAGATTTTTGCTCACAGTGGCTTCCAAATGTGGGTCGCAAAAAGTAGTGTAGGAATGCGATGAAATTGTTATGGTAATTGCTGAATACAAGAAGGTTGCAGGCACTTTTGAAATTATTTAATTGCACAATATACCATGAAATTGTTGTGGTAATTGGTTTCTATTTTATTCCAAGTGAAATGTAGCCATTGTTGAGTATTGATAAGGGTGTCGCGCACCTAACAAAAATAATATCTAACTAAGCCTCCTAATTATGTAGTAGGGTAAGTCAGGGTCGATCCCACAGAGAGAAGGTTGTTTAACAATCAACTTTTACCATGACAAAACTAAATAAGAGATAAAACGATGGATTCAATAACTATGACTACTCAAATATCAAATACAAATCAAATAATAATAAAAAGATCTAGAATTAAGTATCACCACTAGCATAATCAATATAAGATAAATTCCTACCCCAATCAATCAATGTTCACAAGGAAAAGTAATCCCTAGATAATACAAAAGGTCTCTCTCGAGTTATCAATGGTTTCTCTAATCACAATCAAACCTACTCTCGTGGAATCATGCAAATTAGAGACATTAAGCACATTACTCTCTAACTTCCTAATCATTCATTCAACTATTCTCATGATGAACTTCTAACCCTTAATTAATCTATTCAAATCCATTAAAACACAACTCTCGTTGCGATTAAAACAAAGGAATAATAACAATTAATTATCTCTAATCTAGTATTGGCATAAGCACAATCAATTAAGCATAAACAATATAAACGATTAATTGAGAATTTAAAAAGAACAAATCAAGTGTCAATCATGGCTAAGGTTCAACCTAGCCCTAGAATAATAATCTTCTCTAACATAATAAAAGAAATAAATATAAAAGAAAGAAAAGAAGAAAATATAATACTTGAATTAATAAATAAAACTAGAGAGAAAACTAGGGTTCTAAACTCATGGGGTTATCAAATAATAAAGCCAAGGAGTATTTATAATAAATATAGGAATTAAGATAGAATTAGGGATTTAATCCGCTAATAAGATGCTTTACTCATCCAGGCACGACCGTGCTAGGATGAGGCATGTCCGTGTCTCGCTGCTGCACGCGTAGCTCTTCATAACTTGAGATACAGAGCTTTGTTTGAGGTGTGTAATATATCGTTGGAAATATCTTGAAGTCTACTTTCCAATGCAATTTTAATCACTCCAATATCATTTGTATATCAAAAGTTATGGTCAAAATAGTGGACGAGACTCATATTCGTCAAGTCTTTCATCAACACCTTTGCTTTTTTCTATCCTTATTTCCTCTCGAAGACATTATTTGAGATCCTTGAGCAAGGTAGTTTCATACTCCATGGTTATTATACTCAAGATTATCCAACCATAATCCATTTGCATCTAAATCACCTGAAATTCATTAAAACACACAAACGGAGAGTAGTAGAGCATAACCTAAGCAAATAATGTAAAAATACACCTTAGATCTCTAAATCCATAAGCAATTGAGTGTATATAAGCACCTAAAATGTGTAAAAATTAGGAATTATCAAACTCCCCCACACTTAACCTTTACTCGTCCTCGAGTAAACAAATTAAATCGAAACTAACCTAGAAAGCAATAAATCCTATTACTCATTGTCGTAGGAATCACGATTGCATTTGGCATATGCAACAAGCCCTTTAAACCCCTAGGCTACCCTAGTGGACGAGTTTGGTCTCGTGAAGGTTTTCAGAAGGCATACCTACAAAGTCAAATGAAGGATTTCCAAACCAATTTGTTCAACCAAGTATTTAAATTGAAAACCAAAATCATTTTATTTCAAGACTCAACTTATGTATCACAAATCAATAGCATGAATGAAACGATAAATTGTAGCACCCTTTAATGACCAACCAATCTTACCGCTTTCTTTCCTCAAGCTTGAACCTTCCCCAAGGATGCTCAACCATATTAGCTCATACCTCACTTCAATTTGATAACCTTCGTCAAGACTTGCACAAAATCTTACCCTCCACCGGTAGAAGGACCAAATTGCAAGGAAAATCAAGAAGACTTTTAAAGGGTAAGCTCGGGTAATAGGGTGAGAGAGATGTAATTTTGGGAATGTGGTGCTTAAAATCAATCCAATAAAACTCATACATAACATCCTTGAATGTAATATGGAAGTAATAAAGAAACATCAATCATGAAATTAATGTGATCAAACATCACACCGCCAACAATGAACGCATTACTCTTCCTTATCAACTCCAATGATTCAACCTAACCCTAGAATAATAATCTACTCTAACATAATAAAAGAAATAAACATAAAAGAAAGAGAAGAAGAAAATATAATACTTGAATTAATAAAATAAAACTAGAGAGAAAACTAGGGTTCTAAACTCATGGGGTTATCAAATAATAAAGCCAAGGAGTATTTTATAATAAATCTTGGAATTAAGATAGAATTAGGGATTTAATCCGCTAATAGGATTCTTTACTCGTCCAGGCACGGACATGCTAGCATGAGGCACGTCCGTGTCTCACTGCTGCACGCGTAGCTCTTCATAACTTGAGATACAGAGCTTTGTTTGAGGCGTGTAATATATCGTTGGAAAGATCTTGAAGTCTACTTTCCAATGCAATTTTAATCACTCCAATATCATTTGTATATCAAAAGTTATGGTCAAAATAGTGGACGAGACTCATATTCATCAAGTCTTTCATCAACGCCTTTGCTTCTTTCTATCCTTATTTCCTCTCGAAGACATGATTTGAGATCCTTGAGCAAGATAGCTTCATACTCCATGGTTATTATACTCAAGATTAGCCAACCATAATCCATTTGCATCTAATCACCTGAAATTTATTAAAACACACAAACGGAGAGTAGTAGAGCATAACCTAAGCAAATAATGTAAAAATACACCTTAGATCTCTAAATCCATAAGCAATTGAGTGTAGATAAGCACCTAAAATGTGTACAAATTAGGACTTATCAAGTATACCATGAATTATGCGCCCTATTTGCTAAAATCTATTAGCTTAAATGGTAGAGCAATATGCAAATGCATAGGAGGTGTAGGTTCGATTCCTACATAGGTTTTCTCTAAAAGTAGATCAAAATATCTCAAAAGTAAATCATAATAGATCAAAAGCAAAACACACTGAAGTTATTCAAGACTATGCATACACTAACATATTATCTATGATAGGTTCCGGAATGAACTGCCTGATCCATTTGCCCAGCCAAAGCTTATGTCTTTAAAAAGAGATAAGGACAGGTATGTGGCTGTACCCTAGCTTGTACTTGATATGGGTATTCTGTTCAGCTGCATGTTTACCTGGCTTATTACTCTACTTCTTCAACTATTGAGCAGTTGTTAGTTGGGGCTCGTGAATTGTGATGTGTTGGATTGATGGTTCCTATGCGTAGTATATAGACTAATGCTATGTAAAGCATCATGGTTAAATATAGTTTTCTATGATTCTATCCCACTGTTGTTAAGAACTTAATTAATTGAACAATTGGTAGTTATTTCAAGTTTGAACAAAGTCCTCTTGATTTTTTGCTTAAGAATTTTCAAAAGTAAATCAAAATAACTAAAGAGTAAATCAAATAAGTTCTATTGTATATGAACAATTATTTGGCTTTGAAAGCATTGTTTCATTATATCATAAAAACAAAAGTAAAAAAATTTATCATCATTTTTCAAATAAAAAGTAAACAAAATAATGACTAAAGTAAATAAAATTCTGTCAAAAGTGAAAGTATAATGAAACCATGGAAAGTGAATTTATAAGCATATAATTTGAGTCATTGACTTTTATATCGCTATAAAATGAGCCAAATTATAACTCGCTTCACAATAATGAAAAATTATTTCATAAGAAAGAAGCATATGAGGTTAAAGTAAAGGTTTTCAAATAAAAAGTGAATATAAAAATACATAAAGTAAGTAAAAAAAATTTAGGCAAAAATCTAATTAAACACGGAATTAAATAAAAAAAATGTTTCATCTAATAAATAAACCTACGTGAGATTCGAGCCCACATCTTTTGTACATGTGCACAATGCTCTACCTCTTGACTAATGTATTTTAAACATTTGAAGTAAATAATAAAAAAACACTCGAGCAACATTTACAGCAGCAGGCGGCAGAGCAGAGTAGCATAGCAGCAGCAGGCGGCAGAGCAGAAGTAGCATAGCAGCAGCTAGCCATGGCATGGCATGGCAGGGAAGCAGCTGCAGCAACAGCCATGGCAGGGAAGCAGCTGCAGCAGCCTCCTTAGCAGCAACCTTGTTAAAAATAAATTTATATGCTTGAGGAATGAGTGTATCAAAGTAAATAAAAGTTACTCTAAGGTAAATAAAAAATTTCAAAAGTAAATAAAAAAAAAAAAACCAATTCTGTAAATCAATATGGTGAAGTGGATGTCATAACCCACACTAGTAGCAAGGACATTCAATAAAAATACCAAGTTACAATACGCAAAATTTAATCATTATCCACTCAAAAAGTAAATAATACAAACACAAAAGTAAATAATATAAGCACAAAAGTAAATAATATAATCGAATTTACCGTCACCGAAGAGCTAAATACCAACCAATAAAAAATAATGACAATAAGAGCATAACCTTATCGACCTACACATTCGTGAATCCTTAGAGCACTCACAACCATGAGCAAAATATATGCTCATGGGCATTTCTTGTGAGCAAATATTTTGCTCATCACCCACAATGGTGAGCTAAACCAAAAATGCAAGAAAAAGCCCATGGGCAAAAATGAAAATGTCCATAGCATGGGCATTTCTTCTGATGAACAGTGATCTCGGTGGGGCCCACAAGCTGGAGGAAAGCTGGAAAAAAAAAATACGGGTACTGTTCATGCCAGGCTGCCAGCGAGTAGGAGCGCGACACGTGGCATGTTCAGGGTGTTGGCCAATGACAAAATTAGCCGTTTTACAACGGTTATAATCTTCCCATTGCATTTTCTGAAAAATATTTTCAGTAAAAAAAAAAAAAAAAAATTACCAACGGTCATAAAATTAAATTCTCTATAAATAGACATGCATTTTGATATATTTTGATATATTTTCGAAATCACTTAAAATCCTCCACTTTTTTATTTTCTTAAGCATTTTAAATTTGTTGAAGAGCATTTTTGTTGCAACACACCCATACTATGGCGTAGCTACTTTTACTTGTTGTGTTTATTTTATTTCTAAGTTTAATTACGCATGACGTTGCAAATGTAATTGGTTTCTAGTATTGTACCGCTTTTAAAATAAATAAAAACATTTAAGAAATTTTGAGCTTTTTTAAAAAAAAATTTTATATAACGTACTTAATTTTACGACAAATTTTAACGATAAAAAGGACAAAAATAAAAAAAATAAGTTACACAAATTTTAACTAGTTTTTATTTATTTGGAGTAACATTGTTAAAATATAAATGAAATAAATAAATAAAGAAGTGTTGTGTAGGAGAGAGAAAGTAATGGTGGGGTATTGAAAAAGTAAGAGAAAGAGAGTGGTGGGTGGGCAATTTTTTTGCTCACCATTGGGAGAGAATATGTGAAAAAATTTGCCCATGAGCAAAACTTATTTCTTGAGAGAGAAAGTGGGTAGAGAGAGAGTGGGTGAGCATTTTTTTTGCTCACCATTGAGAGTGGTCTTATATCCACGCCTGCTAGTCTAGCTAGTCTAGCTAGCTTGTAAATTTTATTATACATCAACATATTTAAATCTTTGGGATGTTGCTGCTGCAGTATAATCTCATACATGTGTGATAAGCAGAAGATTCTGGCCAAGTTTAGGCCTAACATTGTAATTGTAGAATAAATAAAAATAACCCACATCTTTTGTGAATTTACACAATGCTCTTCCTATTGAACTAGTAGGCTGGTATATATCAAACATTTAAAGTAAATAAAAATAACTTAAAAGTAAATAAAAAATTAGATAACAACTTGAACTTGCTAAATTTTACTCTCTGACAAATTCGGCTTGTTTACATATTTTCTCCTTCTACACGGTGTTAGCCAAGAAGATTAGAAGAACAAAGTTATCTCAAATCAGTTTCAAGATTAAGCTAGCAGTCAAAGATTTACTTTCTTTCATTGTCAAAGCATAGTTAGGGTTTTAAAGAGTGCGGCTTAGAATGCACCAAACTGCAAACCAAATCGTAATTTTGCAGTTTGGTGCGGTTTACGGTTTGAAAATTGCGGTGCGGTTTTTCGAAAATGACAAAACCACAGTTTGCGGTTTGGTGCGGTTTCAAAAATATTTAGACCAAACCGCACTTTAATGCGATTTGCGGTTTTTATACTATATTTTTATTAAAAAAATATAAAAGAACTAAATATATGAGTTAATATTTGACTATTAGTAAATTAAAGGTTAAAAAAAAAAGAGTTTAATATTTGAATTATAAATTAATAATTACAAAATAAAATAAAAGTTTTGTTTTAAAAAGAATAATTTTAATTTTAAAAAAGTATGGTTAAAAGGCAAACCGCACCGCACCAAACCGCATCTGGTGCGGTTTTTTTAGAAGTGCGGTTTGAAAAAATTACAAACCGTAATTTTGCAGTTTGATATGGTTTAAGATCCAAACTGCACCACGAACACCCCTAAGCATAGTATCAATGTCAAAGATTTACTTACTTTCAAGGCAACTTTTATCTAGAGATAACAATCTATTTCAGATAAACTTTATGTGGAATATATATGTACATCATGAGAAAAAAAATTGTACGGTCAAAAGACATTGATTGCACACAACAAAGTGAACAAAAAAAGGATCGTAAGTTAGGCGCATGCTAAAATCCCACCATAGTCAATAGAAAATACTTCAAGGAATACATGCTTGGTGGAAGTGCTAAACCACATTGAACTCACCTCCTTTGAGGGTTTGGTTGTAGTAAACGAGAAAAGAGATCCTGTGCTTCTGGCATATTCTCCACCAGATTAAAATCCACTCGGTTTCTGATTATATTGAGTCCATATCAGCGCATAGCAGCTATGGGCATATCAAGTTTATAGGAGGGCATAAGCGTCATTTACTATGCATTAAAATAAAAAAGTGGAGTGGAAGGCTGACTGTGTTTTGGTATCCCGTTATTTTTCGAAAACCAATTTCATTACCTTTAAAGCTTATTCTCTCTCCTCCGTTTCTTGTTTTCTCTCGACTCTCTCTCCTCCCTGAAGGTCTTATACTCTGTTCCAACGAAGACGTTAGGACGGTGGTTATCGCCAGAGCAAGAGCAGAAGTTTATTGCGGTGTAGTTGGTGCGTAAATTGTAGGTAGCTGCTACTAGCTTCGTTGTTTGATTGAAGGTATGGGCGCAAAACACTTCTCGAATTATGAATTTATGTGTAAATGTTGTATTTGTGAATTTTGTTTGTTGTTATGAAGTTTTAGTTTTTGGAATTTAGGGTTTTCCGTCGAATTTAGCGATTTAGGATTACCTGTGTTGTTCATTTGTTTAATTGGGAAAAATGTTAGTGGGCGTGGTTCTGAAACCCTTAATTGGAATGAATTTGTTGTTATGATGTTGTAGTTTATGTGAATTACGGTTATCTAGGGAAAATAGCGAAGTAGGGTTTCCTTTGTTGTCAATTGTTATAATTGGGATTAATTTGAGGATGTGAAACCTGTAATTGGAATGAATTTGTTGATATGATGATTTAGATTATGTAATGCTTTGTTAACCACTGAAATTTGCGACCCTTTGTTGTTTAATTTAATTTGAATCCATGTGAATAAGTGATTAATTGTGAGTTTTTTGTGGTGGAAGACGTATTGAATTATGAATAAGTGATATTGTTTCATTAAGAAATTATGACTGTTGTGGTATGTATATGTGAATATAGTGGAAAAATTATATGTGAAGAGTTAAGGGTTTGTTGAATGGTTTTATGTAGTTGGGAAATCCCATATATCGAGCGTTCATCTGAACTTGGCAGGAGGAAATAATGCCAAGGAAGAGCAAGGGATCAGGATTGGTGAGTTATTGTTTGTTGAAATTAAAAGATTGTGTGTTGTAGTTGAGTTTTGGTGGCAAATATTTGTGTTTGTGTAGGCGCGGGCGAAAGCCGTGAATGAGGAGGCGCCTAAAAAGAAAGTAGCTAGTAAAGGGAAGAAGAAACTGAAATCTGATCCAATTTTTGAGGTAGAGTATTTAAAGGACTCTGATGAAGCTGGTTCTGATGATGGTGATTATGATGAATCTAGTGGTGATGAATCTGGTTCTAATGATGTTGATTCCACAGCTGGTGATTATGAGGTAGATGAGGATGCGGAGGACCACATTGTAGGTAGTGATGAAGAACCAAAACAGGACAAAGTGAGCTACCAGGAGCTCCTGATCAAGTTATTGCGGGAAAGGTTTGAGAAAGGGAAGCGCAAGCGAGGTCATATTGAGAAAAGGACAAGAAAAAGGGGCAAGCTAAAGGTATGTCATGTTAGATGGAAATGATAAAAGCTTATTTGTTGTGTAATACTTGGATAACTTTTGGAGATGGTTCGATAAGTATACCCCTAACTTTTGTAACCCGGAAGTTTGTGTACTTGCGGAAGTTTGTGTACGGCAAATACAAGCTATCTTGGGGGTGAAGCTTGTTCTGTCGTTATTGGTTTACGATGAAGCTGATGAGTATGACTGGTGCACTTATGTATTTAACTAGATGATTGTAGCAACCAGGAGTTTCCAAAAGAAATTTGCTCGTGATGGATATGTTGCAGGTTCGGGGGGTTGTATCCTTTTTTTGTTGGTGAGTAAAATTGGGTATTTGCCACCGTACACCAAAAGCTTTTTGAGTAATTTTATTAATTGTGCAGTGTTATCGTTTGTAATGGTTAGTTGAACTAAATCATCCATCCTATCCTTTTATTGTAGATTTTTTATCTTGATCACCTAAGTCGCGTCCCAATGAGATGGGGTGTGAGACCGAGACTTGAGGCATGGTCCGAAGAAAAGATCAATGAGGCGATTGGCGATGATAAAAAAGAATCTGGGGATTTCGGAAAATTGCCGGTTAGTATTAGTTTGACTTTCATTTCATGTGAATACTGCTGAAGCTGTTGTGTTTGATTCTTTTGCAGTATCTGGATATAGCATATGGGGAGGAGCATCCGTTGACTCCTTGGGAGATTCCAAAGCAAAGGGTGGAAAGAGTTGACGTGCAACAGACTACGCAGGAGGTAGACATGGAAAATATTACGCGGCAGGTATAATGCAAGTCAATGATAGTTTTAGATGTAGCTTTGTATTTTATAAAATAAGTGATATGTCCTATGCCAGTTGTTAATAGTTTGTATTTATGTTTTCATGAAGGTGTTGGATAGAATTACTCCAAAGTTGATGTCTGTGATTGACTTGAAATTAGGTGACGTTATGAAATCAATGCATCAGTTGATGTCACAGTGTGTTGACGTAGCTAATGCCCAGAGAGTGATTAGGGGGATGCCAATGGAGAGGGAAGTTGTTTTGCATGAAGATCAGTCTTTGGGCAGTTGTTTGTTGGAGAAGGAACAACTAAAAGAAGGTGGGAAAGGACTTGGTGGGGAAGAAATTAGGCATGCTGATACAGTTTCAGGTGAAGATGACCTGGATCGTGTGGTTCAAAAGATTTCGGTTGATCCACTGTTTGCAGAAGCTGGGGGTGATGTCAAGGTGGTTGGGGATGAATCCAAGGTGGATGGGGTTGATGAGGGTGTTATCTCAGAGTTCCATGGCTGCTGTTCTGATTATGAAGCAGAAGATGAGAACATGGTGCCTGGACCTGAAATAGTTGTGGGCTTGGTTGGGACGAGGGGAACTACTGTGTTGGTTGATGCTCGGTGCAGTTTGGCAAATTCATCTTCATCTGATGAGGAAGATGAGTCCACTGGGAAGGGGAGCAGTGAGTGCTGAATCAAAACATCAATACGCTGCAATTAGTTAAAAGTCAGCAGGGCATGAATCGTGTGCCAAAAGCAGCTTAGCATTTGTGCACTTTAATATTCTCCGGTTACGCCAAAAAGCATTATGATATTATCTACCTACAATTAAGAATACTATGGAGTAGTGGAGTACTAAAATACTCACAAGCATTAGCTAGTAACAGTCCATGGGATGGCCAAGGTGTATGTGTTTTCACTTTGGGTTTACACTATTACTACATAAAATGGTCTAGCCAAGAACTTGTGCACTTTTGAGAGCTTCAGTAGATGATATCAGACATTCATTACAAACAATTTAATATAATGCATTCAGATTCTCCAATCTTAACAAACTGTTTATAAACTCACACTCATTGATACACACATACCAATTACTCCGAACAACTAATACATATCAAAACTTGTCTACGATCCATCATATAAACTCCCACAAATCACAAAAATGTAGGCCCACCCAGAAAACCAGATCAATACATCTCTCAAATCCAGAAAGAATCACTATCCAGTACAATAAAATCTAAACTAAAATGATAAAAAATGAACAAAAACTAACAAAAAAAAAAAAAACTTCACTTGATCACTCTTCGTTTCAAATTTCGTAAACATTTTTCTTCAATTAAAATTTTCATAAGCTGCTATAAATTCATACAAAAACAACAAAATAAGCCCTAAATTTCTTACTATTTCATATAATCTAATTAAAAAAAATGCAACAGCACAAATAAATCAAACAAAAAATCGCAGAAACCCCTAATTTCAAACTCGAATTAATCAAAACCTGTATCGAGCAATAAATACTCTACCTTTGACTAAAAAAATTGCAAGAAAGCTCAACAAAATCGCAACAAAACCTCAGCAAAAATAACCGAAATAGCAAATTGCTCAAACTAAAAATAACGAAAATCCTAATTTTAGACTCAAAATTATAAAAAATCAAAAAATTATAAAACAATTAAATTAAACACAAGAACACCATAATCAAATAACTTACTTTTCCAGTCTCAATCTGCATTGAAAAAAGCGAAGAAGAAAAGCAAATACAAAATCAAGAAGAACGCAGAAAAATTACCAAGAATAGGGAGAATTAGAGAGAATGCAGAGGAAGAGAAAGAAAATGAAATGAAGAGAGAGAAAGTGAAAATGAAAATCAGATACATTGAAGCTAGTCATTCAAAACGCAAATTTACCATTTTACCCTTAATAAAGCGGGTGTGATAACAGCCGTTAAATAATGCGTGATCAACGGCTCGGATGGGTTCTGGGTTCCTAGTTCTTATTATTCACCTTGGTTCTCACATGATCTCAATTTTATATATATATATATATATATATATATTACAAGAATTTTTTAAATATTGTTATATGCATCACATCATTCACTACATGATTATTTTGAGTTCAAAAACCTTATTATTGATAAATTATCCCTTGTATTTAAATTGATTTATATATTTTTTTAGGAAATGGACAAATTATTTGACTAAGGGGAGATCTAAGTCATCTAACGGATACAAATATAGGCTGCTACTTTTATACATTGCAAAACAAGTATAAGTGTCAATTTTTTTTATTTTTATTTTATTTTTATTTTTTTTTTATTTTTTTTTTTACGGATTAATAGAAAGTAACATTATTGGAAGTAGAAGGTGTTAAATAATGTTTATTAATATAAATCATGATATTTCATTTTGCAATAAGAAAAACTATTTCATCAAGCTAGTATTGTGCAATATTAAAACATTTGCCGGAAATAAATCGAATTTAAATGAAATTATTTGTGATCTTATTCGGGATATATATGATGATATTCGGGATATTGAGAAGGTGGAGCATGGCTTTTTCCCATTGTGGCTGATATATGATGATATTCGGGATATTGTTAGTTCATTTCATGTTTTTTCATAATTCTCATGTACGTAGAGTAGGAAATACGGTTGCCCATCTCGTTTCTAGAAGGGACACTCGTAATTGTTCAGAGCTTATTTGTATTGACTCTATTCCGCAAGGCCTTCTTACCTTAGCGGAACTTGACTTGAAATAAAAGTCCTGCTAACGTTTTCCCTCAAAAAAATTGTGATCTTATTCATTGCTTATTATCGGTGTGCAACTAGATTGTTATTTACTTGTTTCGCTTTACTTATTCAACTTTATTTTTTTATGACTTTCCAGTAATTGTGTCTATTTCACATCATCAATCAATCAATCAATAATAATAATAATAATAATAATAACTATATACTAAAAGACACACCAGTAATGACACGTGTCACTTTATGGTGTTTCCATTAGTGAAACAAATTAACACTTATACTAAATAGAATTTAATGTATCCTTCTACAATATGTATTGATACCAAAAGCTTGAGTTAAAAAAAAAAAAAAAAAAAAAAAAACAGTTTTGTACTACTCTAGCATTATTATAATATAACAAGGATTTTTTTAATAGCATTATTGTATTTAATTACGGCTATTTCACCAAATGCCACTGAGCACTTTAATAATTCACCAAATGCCATCAACCTTTTCAAAATTCACCAAATGCCACTGACAAACAGCGCATTGACACCTCGTGCCATTAATGAGGTATGCACGTTAGTTGTCCGTTACAGCGAAATTACCATTTTGCCCTTTAATGTGTTTAATGGCGCCATAAAGCACATTGACTCTCTGATTTGACCTATTCAATTTTTTAAAAAAAAAACAAAAACTTCCCCCTTCTCTTATTGTTCTTCCTCAGCCTCTCCCCTGTTCTTCGAGGTTTCACCATCATTCAAACCTTTAAATCTATGAACAAGGAAGAAGCGTACTGTAACAGCTGAATGACCCACGCAACAAGATTCAAGCTTTAGCTGTTGTTGAATCTGGGCGAACCAAAAGGCAGTCACAAGTAGTGGAAGAAGTAGAAGGAAATCGCGAGTGGTGAAATTTTTTTTGAGGCCTTAGAAATAGCACGCAAGGTAACAATCTCTCTATTGATCTTCATTTCGCGTACTGATTTTGATTTTTTTTGCAAAAATTGAGTTAAGGTTAGGGTTTTCTCAAATGATCAGTTTAATGTGCTTATTTGACTTGACCTTCGTGAATTATTGTTAAAAAATCATGTTAAAAACCTCATTCGTGGGTATGAATTTGGCAATGTGTGTATTGGTATGTTAAGGTTTGTGTTTTTCACAATAATTAAGTCCTTGAAATGAAATTTTGCGAGTTGATCAGAATATTTGGTTTGGTATGTGTTTGTTGATATGAATGATGTGTGTTGATGTTCAGTAAAGTAATATGTCATTTGTTGTTGATAGGATGAGTAAAGTGTGGCTTGATGTCCATTACAAAGATCTGGGCTTTGATGTATTGGTTGAGGATACTGACAAAACTAGTCTAATGGACTTGTATGAGTTCATGTTTGAGGAATCTGTCAAGCAAAATGTGATCCTCCCTAAATAATTTAGTTTGTCTGTACTGCCACCTAGAACTAATAGAAAGTTGGAGTTATGTAGGGATAGTCATAAGCTAAAAATGTGGGAGTGGAATGAGGGTAGGGAAACAATAGAAGTATTCTTAGAGGAAAAGGAAAGTCCTAGTTTGGTGTTTAAGGATGCTGAAGCAAGTTGGCAAAAAAGGGTTAAGGCAATGGCTGAGAAGGCTAGAGTAGATCAGGAAAAGGCTTAGAGGATGGCTGAAGAAGAGGATGCTCAAAGGGAGCTTATGGAACAACAACGTTTTAAAGTTGCAGTTGAAATTCCTATTGTTAATGCTGATGACTCAAATGTTGAGTATGTAAGAGTGTTTCACACTCCATTAGCTGATGAGGTTTTCCCTGGGGCATCTCAGCCTTAGCTTGAACAAAGTACTCAGCCCTCAACTCCACCTAAACACTCTCAAACCAACTTCTCCTATGAACCAGCCCAAAACTACATGTTCTAGGAAGAAAATGACACCTAGGAAAAGGAAAAGCACACCAAAAAAAAGGCCAACTCAAAGATCCCAACCTTCTCCTCAACCACAAACATCCCAACCTTCTCCTCAACCACAAACATCCCAACCTTTTCCTCAACCACAATCATCCTAACCTTCTGCTGAACCAACACCAGTCTCACCACCAGTTTCTCCTCAACCACAAACAGCACCAGTTTCATCTCAACCCCAACTTCCACCATCTGCAACAGCTACATGTACTTCATCTCCTACTACACCTAAAAAGGGAGGTAGATCAAGACCTAAGGGATTTAGGTCAAAAAAGAGTGCTGCAAAAAAAGGTTAATGCTGAGGGGCAAGGTGTTACTTTAAGGAGATTAGAAAGAAAATAGGAATGGGAACATAGCACCTACTGTTGATTTAAGTGAGGAGAGGTCTGATGACTCTGGTAGTGATGGTGATAGTGAAGATGATGATTACATACAATCTGACAGTGAAGAAGAAGATGATGAGGCAGATATTGGTGACTTCATAGAGGATGAGACAGAAATAGATTGCCTTCATGATGACAATTCCTGACAAGCAATTTGAGGATTAACCTTGATGGCAGTTCAACCATGGATAAGACCTATAAGAATGGTAAAATTTGGAGCTATCAAGAGTTTGGATCCATCAGATTAGAGCCATGGTTGATATTTGGAGACACACAATCATTTCTTGATGTGTTAAAAGATTATTGTATATAGGTTGGATTTGGTGTTTATGTTGAAAAGAGTGACAGAACAAGATTGATAGCAAGGTGTGCTATAGATACATGCAACTGAAGGATCATGCTTCCACAATGACAGATAAAGGTTAGCTGGGCAATCAAGACTTTGACAGGGGAGCATAAAAGTAGTGGTAGGCTAGAGTAAACCCAGTAGTAAGTTCTGAGTGGCTGTGTAGACATCTTCAATCAGACATTCAAGCCAATCCTAACATTCTAGTTGAGTCTTTATAGAGACTCTGTATGGAAAGGTTTAGGATTCAAGTCAAGAAAAGGTTGTTTTACAAGGTCAAGGCGTGCAAGGAGATCATTCATGGTGGTTTTAGGAGAGGCATACTCACTGTAGCCTAGGTATGCTGAAATGGTGAAAGCGACTAACCCAGGTAGTTATGCTCTTGTGACATGGGGTGAACCTACTACAAAATGAGCCTCCAAGATTCAAGGCTTGTTTTTTATCTTTTGCTGCCCAAGTTAGGGGATTCTTGAGAGGTTGTAGACCTATTATTGGCATTGATGGAGCCCACCTAAGTGGACATTTCAAGGGAATCTTGTTAACTGCAATTGGGATTGATGGGAACAATGAGATTTTTCCCATTGCCTTATGGAGTGGTTGGTTATGAGAGTATTGACAGCTGGGGTTATTTTTTGAGGAATTTGAAATGCCTTTTTGAGAAGGAAGGGTGCAGGAGAGATGATTGGACCTTCATCTCTGAAAGAATGAAGGTCAACCACCTAGAAACTAGTTTATTACATGTGATTTACTGTTTTGTTTTTTCAAATCTCAGCCATTAAACTATTTTCTTTGCAGGTGTTGACACAACAATTCATGAAACATTCCCAGAGCAACTAGAAGAGTATGTTGCCAGCACTTGTACATGAACTGCAAGACCAATCTCATAAGCTTTTTTGGATAGCAGCTGATGCATACAATGAGTATGTATTCAATAAAGCAATGCAGAAGATACATGAGTACAATCCTAAGGCTGTTGAATACTTAGAGAGCTGCACTAAGATCTGGTCAAGACATAAGTTTGATCCTGCACACTGTTGTGATCATAACACAACAAAATTTTGTAGAATCTTTCAACTCCTGCACAAAGCCCTACAGAGATCTACCTGTTCTGAAACTACTTGAAGGTATTCACTGCCACCCATTAAATGTTGTAACTACTTGCATTAACACAAGTGCCCTGCATTCTTTTGTTTTACAATTTTGTGCATGCTATTTTGTAGCTATAAGGTAGTGGGGCATGAGAGAGGATTGACTCAAGGTTTGACAAAGCTATAGGCATGGGGGATATGGAGCTTACTAAATATGCAGCCAAGATTCTGCAAACAAGATCAGATGAGTCTAGGTTGTGCTATGCAATCCCATGTGGTGGTGATGAGTTTGAGGTGAGAGACCAACATGTGCATTTTCCCATCAAGCTGAACACTAGACTTGTGGTTGTGGGAAGTGACAACATTCAGGAATCCCATGCAAACATGTACTAAGGGTGATTTACCATCAGAGGCTACAACCTGCAGACTTGGTATCCCCTTGTTTCAAAGGGAAGGCATACAAGCTAACTTATGCAGAGCATATGCACCCAATGCCTGACCCAAGTCAATGGCCATCATTGAACCTGCCTAACATACTACCACCACTGGTGAAAAGATCTGCAGGAAGACAAAAAAAGCAAAGAAGAAGAGGGCCAAATGAAGCAAGGAAAGGGAAGAGGCATTCAATAGTTAAGTGCAGCTTATGCAATGAGTTGGGCACAACATGTTGACTTATGCATCAAGGAAAAAAAAGCGCTGCAACTGAAGCAAGCACATCAAACACCTCCTCTCAACCAAAGAAGAAAGCAAAGAGAGCAGCATGAATGCACAGCCACTCAGCTTTTTAATGCACAACCAGTTTATCCATGTATTTTTTGAACATTAACAGTGTAGTGTGTGTTGTGTTGTCTAGTTTTTTTTTTTTACATATCCTTGTAATTTAAACAGGAAGCAATTTTTTGGGCACATGATTTGAACAGGAAGCTATTATATACTATGCTTAAATGAAAGTGTATTTAAATGCGCATATGATTTAATTTCCCTCTTTATTAAATTTCATTGCAATTACAATAGTTCACTTCATCATTACAATCACAACTATTACACACATCAGTACCCCTAATTTCATAATACAATCGAGAACTTTTTGCTACTGCTTGATTTTCTTCTTCAATTGTTTCAATTCTTCATGCAAATTGCTTTGTCCTGAGCCATCCCTTACATAACAGCTTCCCCTGCTCTGACCTTCTTTCATGCATCTGAACTTTGCACCATTTGAAGCTATTACATGAATCACACTTATAATACAGCCTTTGTGGATTAGATGTTGACTCCGAGCTTCTAATTGCATATTTTCTACCACAATTGCAAAATTTGTTTGGAACCTTGACAATGCATACTCATGTGTTTGAGGAGGATCTGTTTGATATCAAGCTCATGGTTATGCAAAAAGGTCTACTAGTGTGTTTTTAGTGTACTATTTATACAACAAATTGGGTGCAACGGCTAGATTTGCCCAAAAAAAATTCAAAAAAGGTCAAACAAACTAGCCGTTACAATGAGTATATTTAGAGGTATATTGTGTAAAAATTTACAAAAGTAATGGCATTTGGTGAAATATTTAAACTGCTTAGTGGCATTTCATGAAATAAGAATTGCAGTAACGGACAACTAACGTGTAGACCTCATTAATGGCACGAGGTGTCAATGCGCTGTTTTGCAGTGGCATTTGGTGAATTTTGAAAAGGTTGATGACATTTGGTGAATTATTAAAGTGCTCAGTGGCATTTGGTGAAATAGCCGATTCAATTATGTAGGAAAAAGCTTGCCATGAAAGATAAGAAAAAATATTTTAAGCTGGTTGATTATTGAGAAAAAATTACCGTGCATGGCACGGGATTTAACCTAGTTTATAACTCTAAACACTTGTCGCATATATATTTCTCTCGGACGTGAAACTAATTCAAACAAAAATCATTACACATACCAATTGGTTGTTGGTGTAATGGTGATTGGGACTACACTTGGTAGGGAGGACTGCGTGTTCGATCCCCCGCAACAACAATTGGAAGGGGACTCGAACCTAACCACCCATAACTGATCCTCGAATCCGGATTAGCCCAAAAGGGTGAACCGGGTGGAACACCAAAAAAGATAAAAAAATCATTACACATGATCAATGTCGCTTTATTTCCTAACGATCTATGTGTTACTCGAAACAATGTACCATCAATGCAAATTAATGTTCAGCGTTAGTAACCAAGATTGCGGGATAATCATCATGTCAACATTTGCAGGAAAAAATTATTTATATTAATTAATGCTATGTCGGTTTAAGATATGTGGTTACCAAACAAAACAGCTTGTGTTACTAAATAATTTCCTTATGTTACAAAACAATTTGCAAATTAAATTGTTTGATATTATTGGGGGTTTTCTGCCATTTTCGCCGACCTTAAACCTTTTTTAGCCATTACTAAGGTCCTTAGCTTTGTTTCTCCAATTTATTTACGTACTAATGATACGGGGTTGACTACTATTGTGAC
>NW_018743058.1:0-34438 GCF_001683475.1 Chenopodium quinoa | reverse complement strand
TGTTCAACTTCTACGACGTACATAAACTACAACAAGATGAAATATCACAGAAACCTCGTTGAGTTACTGACAGTAAGAGCTTTACTTTGGTGCGAGATGTAGCATATCTATTAAATTAAAGCACAGGGATCACAAGTCACCAATTGTTTCTACTTTGTATGATAAATTAAGAACTAACAAGTTTGATGATAGTAATTATAACTGAATTAGTTTTTCCTACTATACAAAGTAGCTCTATTTAATCTAATTGATATATAACTAATAATAGAAGTCACTAGATTATCTTTGCGAAATATAACACAGAATATGTTCTCATGCACATCACTAAAGGAATGAACAAACAATATAAGTATATGCTCATAGTTGAAAGATGACATGGCGAGGGTGCCACGTGACACATAAACGTTTTTAGGAACGCTTTTAATATATAAGTATAGATTGCTCTATTTTAATGCATTTTTATGTATCACGTGCTTCACGAGGTTGTGTGTGTTTTTATGATATTTTAGGTCCAAGGAAGAGACTTTGAAACACTTCAATGAGTGAGGAAAGACTTTAGAAGCAATGAGAAGAAGAAATGAAGCTATGGTTGCTAATGAGGAAGCAAGATTGAAGAGATAAGTTAAAGGGTCTTATGAAGACCCTGCACGGCTGTGCCAAACCTTTCACATCCGTGCAGGGGAGTTTAGAAGCTGAAGACCATTCTACCCAGGTTTGCACGGCCATGCCAAACCTTGCACATCCGTGCAGGGGAGTTCAGAAGCTGAAGATCATTCTGCCCAGCTAGGTTTGCATGTCCGTGCAGATGACGTCTCCCCAAGGCAGTAGCTACAACCTCTTTTTTTTAGCATTCAGCACGATCGTGCACTCTTTGGCACGTCTGTGCAGGGGCTCACGTTCGTGCCAGACATTGGCACGTCCTTGCAGCCCTGTACGTAGTCGATTCCGATTCTTGTTTTCTCCGTTCTTTTAGTTTGGGGGTCATATAAATACTTTCTTTAGCCTATTTTGTAAAAATCTTCATCTTCTCTCTTAACTCCCTTAGGCTTATTCTCTTAATTAGTGCATAGTATTCCTCTCCACCCTCGGTTTATATTTTCAAAAACTCAATCATTTGTACAAGAATCAATTGAAGTTTGTTCTATCAATTTCAACAATCTCTCTAACCTCTAATCATCAATTTTAGAAATCTCTTTCCTCTTTCTCTCTTGTTATTTTTCTAATTTTATATGCTTTTAATCTTACTTTATCTCTAATCCTTGCTAATTGTTCTTGCATGTTCAATACATCTTGATTTTATCACTCCAACAGTTTAATTGAATAAATGATAGCTTGGAATTAATTTGTTAGAATGCTTTCCACCATGTTTAGTGGGTAGTTTCTTAGTTAGGGGTTGGGTGAAAATCCAACCAAGTCATGGATTGATTGAATTAAATATCTTCATGTTCTACTTTGGGTTGATGTTATTTGTACTTGAGTCGATTGATTGCATGTGTATTTTGGTGGCCAACTTTATATTCATCATGTGTTCATGATCCGAAAGATTCTAGATCATGCATAAATATTCCATCAAAAAAATGGGCCTATAAAACTTGAGCCACGTACAACAATAAATTTGAAGGGATAGGTTTTTTTTTTTTTTTTTTTTTTTTTGTAAATCTCATAGTTTTCAAACAAGGTCTTATTTGACATTACATAATATCCTGTAATTTGATCGAATCTAATGGCATCTGATATAAAGGGGATTCGATCTAAGGACTTTGGAACCCCAATACTTAGGTATTACCCTAGGAGCTTAACCATCTAGCTAGTTGACATATACATGATATATAACGTCAAATTATATGTATGTAGCACTAGCTATAAGCGAAGCCTAGCTATAATGTAGCAACTTCACCTCCACATCATTTAAAGGGCCATAAAATAAATTATGATTAAAGTCCGTCTACTTTATTTTCTCTATGTGGCACACCCGCTCTAAGCTTTTAGAAATAATGAAATTAGGGTGGGCTAATTAAACTAATTAAAAATTGAATTCAATCCGTGATAAACCTAATTCTTGGGCGCCCACCAGTTAAGGTCGCTGCGAGCCTAGTCAAAAGGACACATTTTATTGGGCTATGAGCGGGTTAGGTCAATGCAGGTTGCAACCCAATCGCGGATCGATAATGAACGGGCCAATAAACGATCAAGCAAAAAGAATAAATGGCAGAGAGTGAGGGATAGCTCAAGTGGTTAGAGCTTTCCTCCCGGTTCCAGAAGATCTTGGGATCGATTCTCACCCCCGCCCTTGTGGCTGTCTAAACACACAAAAATTTTCAAAAAAAAAAAAAATGGCAAAGCCAACATTACATGCACATGAATGTGCAAATATCTATATAACTTATTTTACATTATTTATTTTCTTTTCCTTATTAAATTTGAGCAAATATTTTGGCCCGAAATTAAATTATTGATCCTACATTCCTACCCAATATAGACCATGTCCATTAAGGACCTATTAACCTTTGTACTAACTCTATACTCATTGGGCAAGTACCCGTCCAATACCCAGGTCTAGTCCATTTATTAATGGCTAAACATAGCTCAACTTATCTTGCATTTAAATTGCTAATTATAGTGCAAATTGAAATTTATATTTCATAGTTTATCATACTAGCTAGTTTCTACGTTTCTTCCTCCTAATTACTCATCCATCATCTTAAAAGCAACCGCATGCTTATTTAATGCAACTCTACATATAAACTATGAAATGTCAAATGAATTAGTATTATTAATCACTTTCATTCTGAGTTTAGACGCCACATTTTCATACTATTTCAGTATTATTTCTTCTAATTTATACTATTTCATTATTGTCGTTCCTTTTGAATTTTATGATATGCTATAAAATGGAAATTAAACTATGTAGTAATTTTTTTTTATTAGTTTACAATTGGTGGTAGCCTGGTAGGTATTCCAGGACAATATTGGATTAAACATCAGATCAATTAAATGGAAATGAGTTGTTAATAAATGTTAGAAGAAATATATGTTTTTTTTTTTGACAACTGAAGAAATATTGTTAATAAATATATTTCTAATAAACAATATTGTAAATAAACTAATAAATGTTAGAAGAAATATTGTTAATAAACATATTGGACTAAACAATATTTCTAATGAGTTTGAAGACTCCACCTTGAACCGACTTGATAATGTTATATATTTAATGATGAAAGTCAATATGATATATCCTTTCTTTAATATATGATTAATATGATACTATTTCGGATATTATTGCTGTAATCCTATCACCTTATTGATAATATCCGAAATAGTATCATATTAATCATATATTAAAGAAAGGATATATCATATTGACTTTCATCATTAAATATATAACATTATCAAGTCGGTTCAAGGTGGAGTCTTCAATCTCCCCCTTGATGAAAGTCAAAACCTATGATTAGAGTAGAACAAAATAATTCAAGACTATTTCAAATAGACTATTTCAAAACAACATAGTAAATAATCGATATGCATATGCAGAAAAGTATGGCAAAATCAATAAGCATAATAACTCAGTATAAGCACAATACTAAGCATAATAAGCAATAATAAGCATAAATATATTTCTCCCCCTTTTTGACTTCATCAAGAAAGCCAGAAGAAAGAAAACAAATGTTGGAACAAACACTAAAATATTTAAAGTTATTTAATATACGCAGTTTTATTTCAAGGCTTTGACATGCAGGTCAAGGTCTTGAATTAAGTTGCAGTTTTACAATCAGCACAAATTAAAGCGTTAAAGCACATACCTTAGCTCCCCCTATGAAGATGCATCCTTATTTAATATTCTCAATTTAAGCCGAATAAGAATGAATATATATATCTTCACTTAATGACTTAAATAAAAATTCAGCAAGTTAATAATAAAAACATCAAACCTTTACTTTTGAAGCTATCTTTACTCTTGAAGTTTTCCTGCACAAGAAAAGAACATTAAACCTTTCTAGACCAGCCTGCAAATTTGGAGTCATAGTCAGGATGGACCATGTTTGGTGGTCGGGTTCCTTTAACAACCCATATTTGCTTGACTTGGTCTCGAAAATAAACAGGAAAAGAATTCTTAACAATATGAGGGTCATTTCTTCTAAAAGGACATGTTAACTTAGTATGACCCTTTCTGCAACAGTAAAAACATGTGGGAGTTCTCCAATTATCCTTAGCTTTCACAAAAGTGGTCGGGTTTTTCTTAGGAAAATTTTTATTGTATCCAAGACCACTTTTATTTAAGGATGATTGGTGTTCACCCAACATTTTATCAAGAGTTTCTTTTGACTTAGTAAATCTAACCAAGGCATTATGCTGCTCTTTGTATTTCCCAGTTAACGTTTTCTTTTCATTCTCAAGATTATTAATATAATAATTTTGAGAAGCAAGTTTACGTTTTAAAACAATATTTTCAGTTTTCAAGGCCTTGACCTTAGTGTCAAAAGCTGACTCTGAGGCCTTGACCTTGTTTTCAAAAGTGGACTGGGCTGCTTTGAGATCAGCTAATTCCTTAGCCAGTTTGTCAGATACGCTTGTTTGTTTGCTTAACTTTTCTTTCAGAATTTTTGATTCTTGAATTAAGCTTTCTTCATTCATAATCATGTTATGTAAAAAATCAGAAAGAACATTAGTAGGACTAGAGATTAAGTTGTTTACGATTACCTGGAGGTGTTCATCGTGATCCGCCACAAGACAAAGGTTAGATTTATCTTCATCACTTGAATCTAAGTCACTTGATGAGACAACCATAACTTTCTTCTTATAATCTCTTTTTCCTGACTGCCTTTTTCTTCTTTTCGGACAGTCCTTCACAAGGTGATTATCATCTCCACATTCGTAGCATTTCAAGGTCTTGAATTCGTTAAATGGCTTGCCTTTATATCTTTGTTGTTTGCCATTATCATTGCCCCTGGGGAACTTCTTTTTCATCTTTAGAATTCTTTGAAGACTTCTAGCAATTTGATCAAATGGATCTTCTTCATCTCCATCACTTTTTTCATTATCAGTGAAGGATTCTTCTTTCTTAGCCTTGAGAGCTAGCCCTTTTGTTGATGAGGGTGGCTCTCCATCACTTTCATTCAAGGACATTTCATGGGTAATCAATTTCCCAAGAAGATCGTCCAGAGACAGAGTTCTCAGATCTTGAGCTTCTTCAATAGCCGTCACTTTAGGACCCCATCTTGATTTTGGAAGACATCGAAGAATCT
This sequence comes from Chenopodium quinoa, assembly GCF_001683475.1. Lineage (NCBI taxonomy): Eukaryota > Viridiplantae > Streptophyta > Magnoliopsida > Caryophyllales > Amaranthaceae > Chenopodium > Chenopodium quinoa. Next base: position 29,195 of record NW_018743058.1, on the reverse strand, counting down.
TCCTAACCTTTTCTTCATTAGTAAAGGTTTTTTCCGAGTGAATCAAGGTTATTTATGATTTGAGTAAACCTTGTGAACATTTCTTTGACTTGTTCACTTTGCGTCATTTTAAACAGCTCATATTGACGCACGAAAATGCTAATTTTGGTTTCCTTCACCTGGCTGGTTCCTTCGTAAGTTACCACCAGTTTATCCCAGATTTCTTTTGCACTTTTGCATGCAGAAACTCGATTGAATTCATTTGCGTCTAGAGCACAATAAAGCAGGTTCATGGCGCGATAATTTTTAGAAACTTTTTCTAGATCAATTTGGGTATATTCGCTATCTTCTTTTGGAATGGTAATACCACTTTCTGTAATCTTTGTTGGAACTTTTGGGCCTTTTTGAATGATTTCCCAAATCTCTAAATCTTGATCTATCACGAACATTTGCATCAATGAGCGCCAATGGGGAAAGTTATTGCCACAAAACAATGGAGGACGATTTGCAGATCGTCCCTGAGCAAAACCACCATCACCATTTGAATTCATTTCACAGATTGTTAAATCTTTACGTGAAATCCTGAAGCTCTGATACCAATTGAAGGATCAATAAGGTGATAGGATTACATCAATAATACTCTAGAAGGGAGGGGGGTTGAATAGAGTATGGACGTTTTTCGCAAAGGCTGTAATTTCAAGGTCTTGAAATCAGTTTCAAGGCGGAATAAACTGATTTCACTTTCTAGGTTTCAAGGCTTTGAAATGAGATAAGAATTAACGAATGAAAATGCAGTAACATAAAAAACGAAATGAACTAAAAGGACACACGATATGTTAACGAAGTTCGGCAAGAATGCCTACGTCTCCGTCTAGAGGTGTTTAACCCTTAGGATTTCAATCTATTTTATTTCTTTCCCTTAGAGCACTAAAGTAGCTAGAAGCGTTTCCCTTCTTACCGCAATCACCCGATTACACTTTAGTCACTCAATTCCTAGAAATAAAAAGACTACCCAAAAAATACTTTAAGTATTATAAAAATACTTTTAAGTATATCTCTCTTGATATGATTCTTTTCGCTCTGAGATACACTCTTATTTTTCTCTCAAACTTAATTACATAAAAAGGTAATATATTTCTTAGAGAGAAAATATTTGATAAATAATGAATGAGGCTTTATGACTCTCTTTATATCTCTGTATGTATATCTTTTATATTTAAAACACTTGAGCCGCTTCACACAATTTATAAGCTTCAATAATTTACTGGAGCAATGAAGAAATCTTGTAGCCGTTTGAATTTTAAATTCAACAGCATAGCCGCTACTTTGAAGGCTTCAAAACTTGCCGCTACTTTGAAGGCTTCAAAACTTTGACTTCAAGTAGTTGAATATGTTCAGCCTATTTACTTGGAGAATAACATCTCATAGTTCCATTAGTAAGCAACAGAATATTATATATATCTATTTATAAAAACAGCTTGTTAATAAGATAACTAAGAATATAATCTAACTTAATTAATAAGATAAATACAAATATGATAATAGAATATATCTTAAATTTATCACAAATCAGAATATTATTATCTAAGAAGATAAAAATCAGAATGTATATATTAGATAGATAAAAATCAAAATATATATATTAGATAACATAGAACTAAAATTCTAGCATCCAATTATTATCAAGATATATTAGCAAATATAATCATGCATATCACATAATATTATAACCATTCATAACTTTGACTTCCATCACACATAAATAAGATAGAATACGAAATCTTTATCAAGGTGGAGTCTTCAGAGTTGTTAATAAACTTCAGAGCAGTATAAATTAGAAGAAATAGTATAAAAATGTATTGTCTAAGCTCAGAATGAAAGTGATTAATAATACTAATACATTTGACATTTCGTAGTTTATATGTAGAGTTGCATTATATAAGCATGCGGTGGCTTTTAAGATTATGGATGAGTAACTAGGAGGAAGAGACGTAGAAACTAGCATGATAAACTATGAAATATAATTTTTCAATTTGTACTATAATTAGCAATTTAAATGCATGTTGATTTGAACTATGTTTAGCAATTAGTATAATCCATGTGTTTCATTATATATAGTTGTCTGCTCAGTCAAACATGACGACTGTTATATATGGATTCGGGCTACACCCATCATGGCCATCAACAATTGGTGAAAAAATTCTCCTAAAAAAGGAAGTTGTTAGAGGTAGACTTAGTATTTATACAAATTTTAAATAGACCTGATTCACATTAATTAATTTATTGTGAACTACTATTATTAGGGACCAAATTACACTACTACATTTTCGATCAAATACAACGCCCCAAAATGAGCTATTGCAACGCCCTATCCAAATGTCGTGGCAATAGATAGCCTATTGCAACGGTATTTTTATTGTCGTTGCAATAGAGTAGGCTATTGCTACGGAGTTAAAACTAATGTTCTTAGAGGTAGAGCTATTGCCACGGCTCTAAAGAACCGTTGCAATAGCCTAGCTATTTTAACAAAAATAAAAGCTATTGCAACGGTGGTATTGTATCAAATGAAAATTTTAGGTTAGATATAAAGCGCGCATTATTGTTCCCTCTAATTTTTTCACCAAAATTTTGAACAAACACACGTGATGTATGTTTACCCCAATTTTCTCACCCATTTTCGTTCTCCACTCATTCTCACAGACTCCATTTTCTCAATTTCTCACCCAATCTCCATTTTCTCAATTTCCCCCAATTCTCTATTTTCCCCATCATCTCACATTCAACTCCAGAAATTCACAGTACCTATTCTCAGAAAATCACGAAAAAAAATCAGTCAAAAATTCGAAGAGGAAAAAGACGAAGGTGGTGGCTGATAGCGACAGTCAAGCGGTGGTGGCGGCAGTCAAGCGGTACAGACGGTCCAATTTCATTGTTGCATGTCCCTTCCTTGAGCTGATTGCTCGAAATTCTCTTCAAGGTAAACAACGAATTTTCATTTTTGAGAATTAAATTTGAAGTTTTTGCTTTTGTGTTTGGGAATTTGTATTTGATGCCATGGAAGATGAAGTTTATGCTTTGGTAACTCTTGGAATTAAACGGCTATTGGGTTTCGTTTAGCAAAATTGAGATTTTTATTTTTTTATTTTTGAAATTAAACCTAGAAGTACTGAATTTTGGGAGGAGGTGGACGAGTAGCTTGATAACCCCATGCCAACAACGCTGACCAGAAGAAGCTTCTTAAGCAACCCTGAAAATTTTCATACCTTGTCAAATCCTCAAATATATACTGTAGTAAATATGTCAGCAAATTGTGATAATATGTCATTACTTTGGTTTTGAATTTTATAGACTTTTATTGTGTCAAAGGTAATTAAATTTAATAATTTTGGAAGTCATACTTGATTATATGTTTTAAATCTTTATCAAGTTCATTATGTGGGTTTATAAGATGGAAAATTATGGGATTCTTATCAATTTTTACTCTTACATTTGAAATCACACACACTTCATACCCAAGATTGGGGCTCTACCCATATTAATCCAACTAAAATGGTAAGTGATTACACATCATAGATAACCAGCATTAAACAAGAATTGTAGATGGCAATTTCGCGATCTTTAACAACAATTTCAAATGAAGCTCAAACAATTTACCATAAAGTATGTAAAAACAAACCATTATTAACAAAGGTACAAACCTACATCTCTCAATCTTCACACTGGACATAGCTTGGAATATAGAATTGAGCTACAAACAAACAAACCAACATACAAAACTACCGAGGGAAGTGCGACACAACCTACCCTAAAATTCTAATTTCTAAACAGCCAACATAGTGTACATCACTATTATTTTCGAACCGAGGGAGTACTATTGTCATTAGTATAGCAACCCTGCCTTCAAATTTAGGTAAGCTGAAAGCTACTGTAATGTTGTATACAGAACAACCAAAAAACAGAACCACCAGTGTTAGCACGACAACTCACCTAGCCACCTAGTGGTGGGTCGCCGGTGCCGAGCGACGCTTTGGGCGCCGGTCTCCGGTAGGGGGTTGCTGGGTAGTGATGGTGGCTGGGTGTTTTTATTTTGTATTTTTTTATGGTGGGTCAAGGTGGCTGACGGGGAGGTAGTGAGGGTGTCTGAGGAGGGAGAGCTGGCAGTGAGGGTTGTTAGATCTCACTAACGGAAATAGTAACTAAAAGTGTTAAGTGGTAGCAATTTTTAACAAACTTGTTTTTGTATGGTAGTAAAATGAAAATAAAATTTTCTCCGGTAGCAAAAGTGAAATACATGTGTTTTGCTGGTAGCAAAAGTGAAAATTTCCTCTTTTTTTTTGAAGTATTAGATTCTTTGATATAGACTTGAGAGTTGAACAACTTTTTGATATTCTTAATAATAATTTCCTTTGGTCCTTTTTATTTTTCTGAAAAATTTCAACTGGAAAAAACATAAAGGATCGGATAGAGAATTTTTTTATCCAGAAAATATTATTTTCATCTCTTCAGTTTATATCAAAGAATTTAATTAGTTTCATCAATAAAACGTACATAATTCTTTCATTAAAAAAAAAGAAGAATCTATAATTTATTATCAGTAAAAATTCTGTATAGAAATTTTACTAATACATCGATATTTATGTGCGGCCAGGGTTACTTATTCAGGGGTTACTTGATCAGGGGTTACTCGGTCAATAAGGGGTTACTCGGTCGGTCAGGGATAAATTGGTCCCTAATAAAAATAGTTCACAATAAATTAATTAATGTGAATCAGGTCTATCTAAAATTTGTATAAATACTAAGTCTACCTCTAACAACTTCCTTTTTTAGGAGAATTTTTTCACCAATTGTTGATGGCCATGATGGGTGTAGCCCGAATCCATATATAACAGTCGTCATGTTTGACTGAGCAGATAACTATATATAATGAAACACATGGATTATACTAATTGCTAAACATAGTTCAAATCAACATGCATTTAAATTGCTAATTATAGTACAAATTGAAAAATTATATTTCATAGTTTATCATGCTAGTTTCTACGTCTCTTCCTCCTAGTTACTCATCCATAATCTTAAAAGCCACCGCATGCTTATATAATGCAACTCTACATATAAACTACGAAATGTTAAATGTATTAGTATTATTAATCACTTTCATTCTGAGCTTAGACAGTACATTTTTATACTATTTCTTCTAATTTATACTGCTCTGATGTTTATTAACAACTCATTAGAAATATTGTTTAGTCCAATATGTTTATTAACAATATTTCTTCTACATTTATTAGTTTATTTACAATATTGTTTATTAGCAATATATTTATTAACAATATTTCTTCAGTTGTCAAAAAAAAAAAAAAAAAAAAAAACCAATATTTCTTCTAACATTTATTAACAACTCATTTCCATTTAATTGATCTGATGTTTAATCCAATATTGTCCTGGAATACCTACCAGGCTACCACCAATTGTAAACTAATAAAAAAAAAAATTACTACGTAGTTTAATTTCCATTTTATAGCATATCATAAGATTCAAAAGGAACGACAATAATGAAATAGTATAAATTAGAAGAAATAATACTGAAATAGTATGAAAATGTGGCGTCTAAACTCAGAATGAAAGTGATTAATAATACTAATTCATTTGACATTTCATAGTTTATATGTAGAGTTGCATTAAATAAGCATGCGGTTGCTTTTAAGATGATGGATGAGTAATTAGGAGGAAGAAACGTAGAAACTAGCTAGTATGATAAACTATGAAATATAAATTTCAATTTGCACTATAATTAGCAATTTAAATGCAAGATAAGTTGAGCTATGTTTAGCCATTAATAAATGGACTAGACCTGGGTATTGGACGGGTACTTGCCCAATGAGTATAGAGTTAGTACAAAGGTTAATAGGTCCTTAATGGACATGGTCTATATTGGGTAGGAATGTAGGATCAATAATTTAATTTCGGGCCAAAATATTTGCTCAAATTTAATAAGGAAAAGAAAATAAATAATGTAAAATAAGTTATATAGATATTTGCACATTCATGTGCATGTAATGTTGGCTTTGCCATTTTTTTTTTTTTTGAAAATTTTTGTGTGTTTAGACATCCACAAGGGCGGGGGTGAGAATCGATCTCAGGATCTTCTGGAACCGGGAGGAAAGCTCTAACCACTTGAGCTATCCCTCACTCTCTGCCATTTATTCTTTTTGCTTGATCGTTTATTGGCCCGTTCATTATCGATCCGCGATTGGGTTGCAACCTGCATTGGCCTAACCCGCTCATAGCCCAATAAAATGTGTCCTTCTTATTGACTAGGCTCGCAGCGACCCTGACCCGCCCTGCCCAAGAATTAGGTTTATCACGGATTGAATTCAATTTTTAATTAGTTTAATTAGCCCACCCTAATTTCATTATTTCTATAAGCTTAGAGCGGGTGTGCCACATAGAGAAAATGATGTAGACGGACTTTAATCATAATTTATTTTATGGCCCTTTAAATGATGTGGAGGTGAAGTTGCTACATTATAGCTAGGCTTCGCTTATAGCTAGTGCTACATACATATAATTTGACGTTATATATCATGTATATGTCAACTAGCTAGATGGTTAAGCTCCTAGGGTAATACCTAAGTATTGGGGTGCCAAAGTCCTTAGATCAAATCCCCTTTATATCAGATGTCATTAGATTCGATCAAATTATAGGATATTATGTAATGTCAAATAAGACCTTGTTTGAAAACTAATGAGATTTAAAAAGTAAAAAAATAATAATAAAAAAAAAAACTTATCCCTTCAAATATATTGTTGTGCGTGACTCAAATTTTATAGGCCCATTTTTTTGATGGAATATTTATGCATGATCTAGAATCTTTCGGATCATGAACACATGATAATTATAAAAATGGCCACCAAAATACACATGCAATCAATCGATTCAAGTACAAATAACATCAACCCAGAATAGAACATGAAGATATTTAATTCAATCAATCCATGGCTTGGTTGGATTTTCACCCAACCCCTAACTAACTACCCACTAAACATGGTGGAAAGCATTCTAACAATTGATTCCAAAGCTATCATTTATTCAATTAAACTATTGGAGAGATGAAATCAAGATGTATTGAACATGCAAGAACAATTAGCAAGGATTAGAGATAAAGTAAGATTAAAAGCATATAAAATTAGAAAAATAACAAGAGAGAAAGAGGAAAGAGATTTCTAAAATTGATGATTAGAGGTTAGAGAGATTGTATAAATTGATAGAACAAACTTCAATTGATTCTTGTACAAATGATTGAGTTTTTGAAAATATAAACTAAGGGTGGAGAGGAATACTATGCACTAATTAAGAGAATAAGCCTAAGGGAGTTAAGAGAGAAGATGAAGATTTTTACAAAATAGGCTAAAGAAAGTATTTATATGACCCCCAAACAAAAAGAACGGAGAAAACAAGAATCGGAATCGATTACAGGGCTGCACGGACGTGCCAATGTCTGGCACGAACGTGCAGCCCCTGCACAGACGTGCCAAAGAGTGCACGATCGTGCAGAATGCTAAAAAAAAGAGGTAGTAGCTACTACCTTGGGGAGACGTCATCTGCACGGACGTGCAAACCTAGCTGGGCAGAATGATCTTCAGCTTCTGAACTCCCCTGCACGGATGTGCAAGGTTTGGCACAGTCGTGCAGGGTCTTCATAAGACCGTTTAACTTATCTCTTCAATCTTGCTTCCTCATTAGCTACCATAGCTTCATTTCTTCTTCTCATTGCTTCTAAATTCTTTCCTCACTCGTTGGAGTGTTTCAAAGTCTCTTCCTTGGACCTAAAATATCATAAAAAACACAAACAACCTCGTGAAGCACGTGATACATAAAAATACATTAAAATAGAGCAATCTATACTTATATATTAAAAGCGTTCCTAAAAACGTTTATGTGTCACGTGGCACCCTCGCCATGTCATCTTTCAACTATGAGCATATTCTAATGAAAAATGTCTATCATGAGGTTTGAACTCACAACCACAAAAATATGCATTAGAAGTCTTACCATCTCATCTATTGATTAATCATGCTTTTATACTCAACTTATAAATATATATATAGATCGGAGATCTGAACATTTAATAACTGCAATTCTTAAAAAAAATCAATTCTATTATTTGCTAATAATGCTCATCGAGGTAATGCATACAAGAAAAATTAACTATGGTTATAAATTAATTTTACTTAATTAATTATTTTGATAATAATTATGTCTTTATTTTCATTATATTATAAATTATATACGAAGGACATATTTACATAATTAGTCAATAGTTGTTCCATAAATACTTTATTCATAGGTTTAATAAAAAACTATTATAATTAAACAAATAATGAATAAATAATAATAAAGAATGAACTAATCTATCTATTCAATTACAAGTATTCAAAGTAACGCTCGGTCCAAACTAGTTAGCGAGTTAAAACATTGAGTTATCACAATACCAAGGCTCAAAACCACTCTATTATCATATCAAATACGTAGTAATAAGCTATCAAAATACTCCTTAATATTTTATTTATGCCGGTCAAGGTATAACGCTTGATAAAAAACGTATAATCCCATGTGAAGATCCAAGCAAATAAGGCATTTAAATGCTATGTACAAATGAAAGCCCATTTTCACAATTTGATAATTTGATGGAGTGCAAAAAAAAATAACTTCTTACAGAGGTTCCAATATCCATCAATTTACGTAATCTGACACTAGTTTAACGGCAAATTCTGCAAAATTTTGTCTGTAATTTTAGGGTAATTCTCTGTTTCTCATAGGTTATGTGTCAAGATTTGAGGCTCTCACTCATGATAAATACGCGGTCCTCACCAGTGAAAAATATCACATTATTTTCCAAAATTTCATTATGAGAAACAAAAGTGTTTCTCATAATGAGGAATTGGAGTTCCCTCGTAATTTTAAGAACTTTTAAGAATCTTATATCATATACATTCTTGTTTTTAGTTGCTTTATTTAATCTGAAGAAGCGAAATTTAAAGGGCAGGTGCCAAAGCCCACCAAGTGTTTGATAAAAGGCCTAAGTGAAAGCAAAATATGGAAGTTACAGTTGGAACGCTAGTAAACAGTTGCTGGGGGAATGCTCGCCCTCTCTCTCGCCACTTCTTCCACCATCAAAGTCATCCAATCCGTCACTGAAGCTAAAAGGGTATCCTCTTCGATCTTCTAATTGTAAGGATATAATCCCCCGTTCTAACTGTCAGATACCTAACAGTCTTAACACTTTCGCAAATTGGTCTTATTTGCTGCAGAAAAGCGAGGCGAAACCATGTCTAGGATGTAAAGGAAAAGGATTCTACGTTTGCAAACTTTGCAAAGGGAATGCTACCATACAATGGTCTCCTTTGTATGATCCTATTCATATTAACCCTTGTCAATCAATGCCCGACTTGTGATGGTCATTGGTTAGTCTTGTTCATTCCTTTAGTAGTTGATCATTTTTCAAAGCTCAAAATTCGTAAACTTTCAGTATTCATGGATATTGTTTGTTTTATTTTATTTCAGCATTCAACGGTGTCTTAACTGTATTGGTAAAGGATACTATTGAGCTCCAATGGCGTAGCTTGCTCCAACTTCTGCAATCCATTCTAGCTAGCTGCATAGTGAGTTAGATGGAATATACTCCATTGTTGTCGTGTCAATATGAATCTAAGCTAAGCATTATCGTGGTATGTTCCTATCAGTTTTCCTAGCTTAGCTGATTGAAGTCTAATAATATCGGCGCCTAATTTGTACTGTAATTGTTTTCTGGTTTGTTTAGTGATGTGCATGAGAACATATTCTGTGTTATATTTCGCAAAGATAATCTAGTGACTTCTATTATTAGTTATATATCAATTAGATTAAATAGAGCTACTTTGTATAGTAGGAAAAACTAATTCAGTTATAATTACTATCATCAAACTTGTTAGTTCTTATAATTTATCATACAAAGTAGAAACAATTGGTGACTTGTGATCCCTGTGCTTTAATTTAATAGATATGCTACATCTCGCACCAAAGTAAAGCTCTTACTGTCAGTAACTCAACGAGGTTTCTGTGATATTTCATCTTGTTGTAGTTTATGTACGTCGTAGAAGTTGAACAACTTGACCCAATGCAAGTGTAGATAGAGTAGGATAGTCTTTTGCTCAACGACCTCATCCCTTCAAGCAAAGAGTTTAGCTAGCCTATTATTTGATTGAGTTATATGTAGTAATTTTACTCATATGGAAATTCAAATAGGTTTAACTTATTTGGTACAAAGGATGTTAGGATGGTACCAAACTCAATAGCATTTACATACGCTAGACCATTTTAGCCAAGAGCTTGAATTGGTGCATCATTCAAAAAGTCCCTCATCAGCATGTTCTGTTCATCGATCATGCTCATCAAATATATACTAATACATATCTCTCATTTGTGTTTCTTTCTATTCCGGTTACTTAGTTTTGATGTATTCAGCTAATATATGACCAAAGAACACGTAATTACATAATAGTGGTATAGAAATTATTAGTAATGAAGCCACAAAACACATATATTTATATGAAGGCCACCAATTGAGTAGGTAATTGATATACGAAGTATTATTTAGATAATTGGATTATTGAAATAGTACATAAGTGCATAGGAAACATGAACACATTGCGTATCAGTGCAGGGAAGTTTTATTTAGTACGTTATACTAGCTAGCTCGTAAGACTGCACCAGCATTATATTAGTTGGGCAATGCTAGCTCAACCCCAAACGACGTTAACTTCGACGGAGCCATACTTTCCGTTCATGGGTTTCTTCTCACTCACACCAGCTTCTTTGACTAGAAACACAACGTTACCGTTTGCAATTTCATCGTCGGGAGAACGGTATCATAATAATTGATGGTGACTCACCATCTCAGAAATCCTGAATCCGCCACTGGTCACAAGAATAGTTCATTAGTACGTACGTACGAGGATTTACACGTCAAGGTTTCAGTTGATCAAATCATTTAAATGTTTGTATAATGCATGGTTGGATCGATAATCCAAATCATGGTTTTAAATTCATGGTCTAAAGTTACTTCCTTGATTTCTCTTGAAGTGTGATTTACTTTCAATTTTTCGTGTATGTAGACTCGTGGTGTATCTTTGTGCTGTTAAGAATTTCTCCCCGAGGTATTTCCTCGGAGTTGAAATTTGCCACTTAATAAACGAAACTCTTCCTTCCCCTAAGTAATGAGAACTAAGGGATTTGAACCCACGACCTCAACAACATACTACGCATGCATAACCAACTAAGCTATTTTATATTTTCATGAGTTAATAGAGCAATATATATTAATACCTAAGTTGATCCATGGGGCGGGCCAAGGCTCCGGATAAGCCCCTCTTGGATCCGTCTATACCACATACATAGGTCATTTTTTTCCAAAGTATTTCCTTCTAGGAAGCTTATCCATGTTATAATGTTAATTATGTTGATCAATTGGGCTTTATCGTGTTTTATAAAGTTAAGTATTAAGGAAGGCTTTTCAATAGCCCCCGGTAAATTGTACTCCGTAGATTATTTATTGGCAACGAAGCAGCAAAACACATATACGAAGGCCTCCAATTTAGACTTGTTAATCAATATGAGAAACTTGGAATTACCCCCAATTTAGTAGGTAAAAACATATGAAATTACGAAGTATTATTAAGATAATAACATTGAAGTAGTACATGAACGCATAGGAAACGTAAGCACTAGTGCAAGGCAGTTTTATTTAGCTATATTAGCTAGCTTGCTAGTAATTCAAGACCGCACCAGCATTATATTAGTTGAGCAACACAAGCTCAACCCCAAGTGACGTTAAGTTCGATGGAGCCATACTTTCCGTTGATGGGTTGCTTCTCTTCCACACCAGGTCCTCTGACTAGAAACGTAACGGTACCGTTTGCAATTTCATCGTCGGGAGAAAGAGTATCATAATCCATCAAGTATGCTGTAATCTCCATTGCATCGGCGGCTTCAGGCACATTCACACTCGGCTGGCTTAAGGGAATGAATTCCCCTGGCCTCACGTCAATGCGTTGACTTTGAGGCCTATTAAACAGTGAAAATTGGTTACTGATTCCAAAGCGACCAGTTATGCTTCCGTAAACTTGTGCAGGATCTTCTCCATCGCCGTTGATGAGCTTAACACTCAGCGTAGCTTGAACATTGTTACTGAACATCACCTTTGTTGCTGCATATTCTTGAGTGCTGGCCATCTTTTGAGTATATTATTCTCCTACATACAAACCACAAATTATCAATTAAAATGAAAAAACACATGCTTTAGTGTCAAATACTAATTAAGATACCAATAAGACAAGGCCTAGTGGTTAAGACTGAAGGTTTGTGACTCTGTTTACAATATATCATTGTTTCAAATCACACACCCCTATTTGTAACTTGTATTGCCTTTGTAATCCAGTCGGACCAAAAGAAAAAAATACTAAACTATTTAAAATCAGTGAATTGAGCAAGCTAATTAATTAAAGAGATCAATAGCTTAGGCAGTTACCTTAATCAAGTATGACCTTCTTCTGTATGTAATCTGTCTGACTTGCAAACAATAATGACATGCTTGCCCACCTTTATATAGTGGGAGAAGATGTGATGGAGGCAATATTTAATTAATTGATTCGATGATGTGATTCTTTGGGGCCTATATTTAGCTCATCAGAATGTGATTCTTAAGCCTATTCTCAAAACGTTTTGTTCTTTTAAATAAATTATATAATAATTTAAGAGAATTTTTCAGTAGTCTCTTATTCTTTGGATATTGTTGCTTGAGGGCCGGATCAATCTTTCTTATTCTTAGATTTCTACTGTAAAAATCATATATCGATACAAGTATACAACGTGCACCCATTGGATATTGTTGCTTGAGGACGACAAATGATTAGCCCCCACATCCGATTCTAACTATCAAATACCTAACATTTTCACCATTATGATTAAAGTCTTATCAAATATTTAGAGGGAGTACCATACTATGGTCTCTTTTGTATGATCCCATTCATCGTCAATGCCCTTTTTGCGATGGTCATTTGGTTGGTCTTGAATTTTTTTTTTTTTTTTTACACACGTATTTCACTTTTGCTATGGGGAAAAATTTTAATTTAGTTTTACTACCATAAAAAAACAAGTCTGTTAAAAATTGCTACCACTTAATGGAATCTGTTGGGGTTCCGTTAAGTTTATTCAAAAAATTAAAAAAGAAAAAATTAATTATTTTAAGAAAAAGAAAAACCCAGCCACCACCTTCAACTGCCAGCCATCACCCGTCAGCCACCCTCCCCTTGCCCTGCCGACACCCAAAGCGTCGCCCGGTGCTGGCGACTCCATCCTCTCCTTCTCCCTTTCCTCTACCTACGCAACCTTTCCCCATCCCTTATCCTTTTCTCTCTCGCTGCCCCAACCCCCCATCCCAAACCGGAAACCACCTCCCTCCCCATTTGCCCCACCAAAATTGGCCCCCCTTCCCATTCCCCCACCGGAATCGACCCCCTCCCCTTCCCCTACCCTTTTTGGCCACCCCTAACCCTAAACCACCACCCCGAAACCACCATAAGCGAAACCCTAAAACCCGTTTAGGCTGGTTTCGGGCTGGTGCTTTAGGGTTAGAGGTTTTGGTTTTTGGTGCTGGGGAGTGGGGCGACTTGTTCAGAGGGAGGAGCAGCAGCAGTAGCGGCGCTTTTTGGACTTTTTTTGGTGTGGCGAGAGGTTGAAGGTGCGTAATGGTGGTGCGGTGGGAAGAGCTGTCGTGGGTAATTGAGAGGAGTAAGGGATGGTACGATGGTTGAAAGGTTGGGTTAAGGTCGCGACGATGGAGAAAAGGGAGGGGAAGTGGGGTCGCAGGCGCCGGGCGACGCTTTGGGCACCAGTCTCCGACAGGGGGGAGGGGGATTGCTGGGCAGTGATGGTGGCTGGGTGTTTTTATTTTCTTTTTTTTCTGGTGGGTCAAGGTGGCTGACGGGAAGGTAATGAGGGTGTCTGAGGAGGGAGGGGTGGCAGTGAGGGTTGTTAGATCTCACTAACGGAAATAGTAACTAAAAGTGATATGTGGTAGCAATTTTTAACAAATTTGTTTTTGTATGGTAGTAAAAGAAAAATAAAATTTTCTCAGCAAAAGTGAAATACATGTGTTTTGTTGGTAGCAAAAGTGAAAATTTCCTTTTTTTTTTAAGTATTAGATTCTTTGATATAGACTTGAGAGTTGAACAACTTTTTGATATTCTTAATAATAATTTCCTTTGGTCCTTTTTATTTTTCTCACTTTTAAACTTTTGTCAAGAAAAAATTTCAACTCGAAAAAACATAAAGGATCGGATAGAGAATTTTTTTATCAAGAAAATATTATTTCTCATCTCTTCAGTTTATATCAAAGAATCTAATTAGTTTCATCAATAAAACGTACATAATTCTTTCATTAAAAAAAAAAAGAAGAAGAAGAATCTATATTTTATTATAAATAAAAAATTTCTATAGAAATTTTACTAATACATCGATATTTAAGTGTGGTCAGAGTTACTTATTCAGGGGTTACTTGATCAGGGGTTACTCTGTCAGTAAGGGATTACTCGGTCAGTAAGGGATTACTCGATCAGGGGTTACTCGGTCGGTCAGGGGTAACTTGGTCAAGGCTTACTTATTCAGTCAGAGGTTACTCGGTCGGTCAGAAATTACTTATTCAGGGGTTAATTGATCAGTTAGGAGTTACTCGATCGGTCAAGAGTTACCCCTAAGTAACCCTGCCCACACGGTGAAAAGCCACATATGAAAATTTGTGTTACTAATATATTGCGGAATATAACTAAAAAAATCTCTTAAATTATTATATAATTTATTTAAAAGAACAAAACGTTTTGAGAATAGGCTTAAGAATCACATTCTGATGAGCTAAATATAGGCCCCAAAGAATCACATCATCGAATCAATTAATTAAATATTGCCTCCATCACATCTTCTCCCACTATATAAAGGTGGGCAAGCATGGCATTATTGTTTGCAAGTCAGACAGATTACATACAGTAGAAGGTCATACTTGATTAAGGTAACTGCCTAAGCTATTGATCTCTTTAATTAATTAGCTTGCTCAATTCACTGATTTTAAATAGTTAAGTATTTTTTTCTTTTGGTCCGACTGGATTACAAAGGCAATACAAGTTACAAATAGGGGTGTGTGATTCGAAACAATGATATATTGTAAACAGAGTCACAAACCTTCAGTCTTAACCACTAGGCCTTGTCTTATTGGTATCTTAATTAGTATTTGACACTAAAGCATGTGTTTTTTCATTTTAATTGATAATTTGTGGTTTGTATGTAGGAGAATAATATACTCAAAAGATGGCCAGCACTCAAGAATATGCAGCAACAAAGGTGATGTTCAGTAACAATGTTCAAGCTACGCTGAGTGTTAAGCTCATCAACGGCGATGGAGAAGATCCTGCACAAGTTTACGGAAGCATAACTGGTCGCTTTGGAATCAGTAACCAATTTTCACTGTTTAATAGGCCTCAAAGTCAACGCATTGACGTGAGGCCAGGGGAATTCATTCCCTTAAGCCAGCCGAGTGTGAATGTGCCTGAAGCCGCCGATGCAATGGAGATTACAGCATACTTGATGGATTATGATACTCTTTCTCCCGACGATGAAATTGCAAACGGTACCGTTACGTTTCTAGTCAGAGGACCTGGTGTGGAAGAGAAGCAACCCATCAACGGAAAGTATGGCTCCATCGAAGTTAACGTCACTTGGGGTTGAGCTTGTGTTGCTCAACTAATATAATGCTGGTGCGGTCTTGAATTACTAGCAAGCTAGCTAATATAGCTAAATAAAACTTCCTTGCACTAGTGCTTACGTTTCCTATGCGTTCATGTACTACTTCAATGTTATTATCTTAATAATACTTTAATTTCATATGTTTTTACCTACTAAATTGGGGGTAATTCCAAGTTTCTCATATTGATTAACAAGTCTAAATTGGAGGCCTTCGTATATGTGTTTTGCTGCTTCGTTGCCAATAAATAATCTACGGAGTACAATTTACCGGGGGCTATTGAAAAGCCTTCCTTAATACTTAACTTTATAAAACACGATAAAGCCCGATTAATCAACATAATTAACATTATAACATGGATAAGCTTCCTAGAAGGAAATACTTTGGAAAAAAATGACCTATGTATGTGGTATAGACGGATCCAAGAGGGGCTTATCCGGAGCCTTGGCCCGCCCCATGGATCAACTTAGGTATTAATATATATTGCTCTATTAACTCATGAAAATATAAAATAGCTTAGTTGGTTATGCATGCGTAGTATGTTGTTGAGGTCGTGGGTTCAAATCCCTTAGTTCTCATTACTTAGGGGAAGGAAGAGTTTTGTTTATTAAGTGGCAAATTTGAGAAATCAAGGAAGTAACTTTAGACCATGAATTTAAAACCATGATTTGGATTATCGATCCAACCATGCATTATACAAACATTTAAATGATTTGATCAACTGAAACCTTGACGTGTAAATCCTCGTACGTACGTACTAATGAACTATTCTTGTGACCAGTGGCGGATTCAGGATTTCTGAGATGGTGAGTCACCATCAATTATTATGATACCGTTCTCCCGACGATGAAATTGCAAACGGTAACGTTGTGTTTCTAGTCAAAGAAGCTGGTGTGAGTGAGAAGAAACCCATGAACGGAAAGTATGGCTCCGTCGAAGTTAACGTCGTTTGGGGTTGAGCTAGCATTGCCCAACTAATATAATGCTGGTGCAGTCTTACGAGCTAGCTAGTATAACGTACTAAATAAAACTTCCCTGCACTGATACGCAATGTGTTCATGTTTCCTATGCACTTATGTACTATTTCAATAACCCAATTATCTAAATAATACTTCGTATATCAATTACCTACTCAATTGGTGGCCTTCATATAAATATATGTGTTTTGTGGCTTCATTACTAATAATTTCTATACCACTATTATGTAATTACGTGTTCTTTGGTCATATATTAGCTGAATACATCAAAACTAAGTAACCGGAGTAGAAAGAAACACAAATGAGAGATATGTATTAGTATATATTTGATGAGCATGATCGATGAACAGAACATGCTGATGAGGGACTTTTTGAATGATGCACCAATTCAAGCTCTTGGCTAAAATGGTCTAGCGTATGTAAATGCTATTGAGTTTGGTACCATCCTAACATCCTTTGTACCAAATAAGTTAAACCTATTTGAATTTCCATATGAGTAAAATTACTACATATAACTCAATCAAATAATAGGCTAGCTAAACTCTTTGCTTGAAGGGATGAGGTCGTTGAGCAAAAGACTATCCTACTCTATCTACACTTGCATTGGGTCAAGTTGTTCAACTTCTACGACGTACATAAACTACAACAAGATGAAATATCACAGAAACCTCGTTGAGTTACTGACAGTAAGAGCTTTACTTTGGTGCGAGATGTAGCATATCTATTAAATTAAAGCACAGGGATCACAAGTCACCAATTGTTTCTACTTTGTATGATAAATTATAAGAACTAACAAGTTTGATGATAGTAATTATAACTGAATTAGTTTTTCCTACTATACAAAGTAGCTCTATTTAATCTAATTGATATATAACTAATAATAGAAGTCACTAGATTATCTTTGCGAAATATAACACAGAATATGTTCTCATGCACATCACTAAAGGAATGAACAAACAATATAAGTATATGCTCATAGTTGAAAGATGACATGGCGAGGGTGCCACGTGACACATAAACGTTTTTAGGAACGCTTTTAATATATAAGTATAGATTGCTCTATTTTAATGCATTTTTATGTATCACGTGCTTCACGAGGTTGTTTGTGTTTTTTATGATATTTTAGGTCCAAGGAAGAGACTTTGAAACACTTCAATGAGTGAGGAAAGACTTTAGAAGCAATGAGAAGAAGAAATGAAGCTATGGTTGCTAATGAGGAAGCAAGATTGAAGAGATAAGTTAAAGGGTCTTATGAAGACCCTGCACGGCTGTGCCAAACCTTTCACATCCGTGCAGGGGAGTTTAGAAGCTGAAGACCATTCTACCCAGGTTTGCACGGCCATGCCAAACCTTGCACATCCGTGCAGGGGAGTTCAGAAGCTGAAGATCATTCTGCCCAGCTAGGTTTGCATGTCCGTGCAGATGACGTCTCCCCAAGGCAGTAGCTACAACCTCTTTTTTTTAGCATTCAGCACGATCGTGCACTCTTTGGCACGTCTGTGCAGGGGCTTCACGTTCGTGCCAGACATTGGCACGTCCTTGCAGCCCTGTACGTAGTCGATTCCGATTCTTGTTTTCTCCGTTCTTTTAGTTTGGGGGTCATATAAATACTTTCTTTAGCCTATTTTGTAAAAATCTTCATCTTCTCTCTTAACTCCCTTAGGCTTATTCTCTTAATTAGTGCATAGTATTCCTCTCCACCCTCGGTTTATATTTTCAAAAACTCAATCATTTGTACAAGAATCAATTGAAGTTTGTTCTATCAATTTCAACAATCTCTCTAACCTCTAATCATCAATTTTAGAAATCTCTTTCCTCTTTCTCTCTTGTTATTTTTCTAATTTTATATGCTTTTAATCTTACTTTATCTCTAATCCTTGCTAATTGTTCTTGCATGTTCAATACATCTTGATTTTATCACTCCAACAGTTTAATTGAATAAATGATAGCTTTGGAATTAATTTGTTAGAATGCTTTCCACCATGTTTAGTGGGTAGTTTCTTAGTTAGGGGTTGGGTGAAAATCCAACCAAGCCATGGATTGATTGAATTAAATATCTTCATGTTCTACTTTGGGTTGATGTTATTTGTACTTGAGTCGATTGATTGCATGTGTATTTTGGTGGCCAACTTTATATTCATCATGTGTTCATGATCCGAAAGATTCTAGATCATGCATAAATATTCCATCAAAAAAATGGGCCTATAAAATTTGAGCCACGTACAACAATAAATTTGAAGGGATAGGTTTTTTTTTTTTATTTTTTTTTTAAATCTCATAGTTTTCAAACAAGGTCTTATTTGACATTACATAATATCCTGTAATTTGATCGAATCTAATGGCATCTGATATAAAGGGGATTCGATCTAAGGACTTTGGAACCCCAATACTTAGGTATTACCCTAGGAGCTTAACCATCTAGCTAGTTGACATATACATGATATATAACGTCAAATTATATGTATGTAGCACTAGCTATAAGCGAAGCCTAGCTATAATGTAGCAACTTCACCTCCACATCATTTAAAGGGCCATAAAATAAATTATGATTAAAGTCCGTCTACATCATTTTCTCTATGTGGCACACCCGCTCTAAGCTTTTAGAAATAATGAAATTAGGGTGGGCTAATTAAACTAATTAAAAATTGAATTCAATCCGTGATAAACCTAATTCTTGGGCGCCCACCGGTTAAGGTCGCTGCGAGCCTAGTCAAAAGGACACATTTTATTGGGCTATAAGCGGGTTAGGTCAATGCAGGTTGCAACCCAATCGCGGATCGATAATGAACGGGCCAATAAACGATCAAGCAAAAAGAATAAATGGCAGAGAGTGAGGGATAGCTCAAGTGGTTAGAGCTTTCCTCCCGGTTCCAGAAGATCTTGGATCGATTCTCACCCCCGCCCTTGTGGCTGTCTAAACACACAAAAATTTTCAAAAAAAAAAAATGGCAAAGCCAACATTACATGCACATGAATGTGCAAATATCTATATAACTTATTTTACATTATTTATTTTCTTTTCCTTATTAAATTTGAGCAAATATTTTGGCCCGAAATTAAATTATTGATCCTACATTCCTACCCAATATAGACCATGTCCATTAAGGACCTATTAACCTTTGTACTAACTCTATACTCATTGGGCAAGTACCCGTCCAATACCCAGGTCTAGTCCATTTATTAATGGCTAAACATAGCTCAACTTATCTTGCATTTAAATTGCTAATTATAGTGCAAATTGAAATTTATATTTCATAGTTTATCATACTAGCTAGTTTCTACGTTTCTTCCTCCTAATTACTCATCCATCATCTTAAAAGCAACCGCATGCTTATTTAATGCAACTCTACATATAAACTATGAAATGTCAAATGAATTAGTATTATTAATCACTTTCATTCTGAGTTTAGACGCCACATTTTCATACTATTTCAGTATTATTTCTTCTAATTTATACTATTTCATTATTGTCGTTCCTTTTGAATTTTATGATATGCTATAAAATGGAAATTAAACTATGTAGTAATTTTTTTTTTATTAGTTTACAATTGGTGGTAGCCTGGTAGTATTCCAGGACAATATTGGATTAAACATCAGATCAATTAAATGGAAATGAGTTGTTAATAAATGTTAGAAGAAATATATGTTTTTTTTTTTTTGACAACTGAAGAAATATTGTTAATAAATATATTGCTAATAAACAATATTGTAAATAAACTAATAAATGTTAGAAGAAATATTGTTAATAAACATATTGGACTAAACAATATTTCTAATGAGTTTGAAGACTCCACCTTGAACCGACTTGATAATGTTATATATTTAATGATGAAAGTCAATATGATATATCCTTTCTTTAATATATGATTAATATGATACTATTTCGGATATTATTGCTGTAATCCTATCACCTTATTGATAATATCCGAAATAGTATCATATTAATCATATATTAAAGAAAGGATATATCATATTGACTTTCATCATTAAATATATAACATTATCAAGTCGGTTCAAGGTGGAGTCTTCAATCTCCCCCTTGATGAAAGTCAAAACCTATGATTAGAGTAGAACAAAATAATTCAAGACTATTTCAAATAGACTATTTCAAAACAACACAGTAAATAATCGATATGCATATGCAGAAAAGTATGGCAAAATCAATAAGCATAATAACTCAGTATAAGCACAATACTAAGCATAATAAGCAATAATAAGCATAAATATATTTCTCCCCCTTTTTGACTTCATCAAGAAAGCCAGAAGAAAGAAAACAAATGTTGGAACAAACACTAAAATATTTAAAGTTATTTAATATACGCAGTTTTATTTCAAGGCTTTGACATGCAGGTCAAGGTCTTGAATTAAGTTGCAGTTTTACAATCAGCACAAATTAAAGCGTTAAAGCACGTACCTTAGCTCCCCCTATGAAGATGCATCCTTATTTAATATTCTCAATTTAAGCCGAATAAGAATGAATATATATATCTTCACTTAATGACTTAAATAAAAATTCAGCAAGTTAATAATAAAAACATCAAACCTTTACTTTTGAAGCTATCTTTACTCTTGAAGTTTTCCTGCACAAGAAAAGAACATTAAACCTTTCTAGACCAGCCTGCAAATTTGGAGTCATAGTCAGGATGGACCATGTTTGGTGGTCGGGTTCCTTTAACAACCCATATTTGCTTGACTTGGTCTCGAAAATAAACAGGAAAAAATTCTTAACAATATGAGGGTCATTTCTTCTAAAAGAACATGTTAACTTAGTATGACCCTTTCTGCAACAGTAAAAACATGTGGGAGTTCTCCAATTATCCTTAGCTTTCACAAAAGTGGTCGGGTTTTTCTTAGGAAAATTTTTATTGTATCCAAGACCACTTTTATTTAAGGATGATTGGTGTTCACCCAACATTTTATCAAGAGTTTCTTTTGACTTAGTAAATCTAACCAAGGCATTATGCTGCTCTTTGTATTTCCCAGTTAACGTTTTCTTTTCATTCTCAAGATTATGAATATAATAATTTTGAGAAGCAAGTTTACGTTTTAAAACAATATTTCAGTTTTCAAGGCCTTGACCTTAGTGTCAAAAGCTGACTCTGAGGCCTTGACCTTGTTTTCAAAAGTGGACTGGGCTGCTTTGAGATCAGCTAATTCCTTAGCCAGTTTGTCAGATACGCTTGTTTGTTTGCTTAACTTTTCTTTCAGAATTTTTGATTCTTGAATTAAGCTTTCTTCATTCATAATCATGTTATGTAAAAAATCAGAAAGAACATTAGTAGGACTAGAGATTAAGTTGTTTACGATTACCTGGAGGTGTTCATCGTGATCCGCCACAAGACAAAGGTTAGATTTTTCTTCATCACTTGAATCTAAGTCACTTGATGAGACAACCATAACTTTCTTCTTATAATCTCTTTTTCCTGACTGCCTTTTTCTTCTTTTCGGGCAGTCCTTCACAAGGTGATTATCATCTCCACATTCGTAGCATTTCAAGGTCTTGACTTCGTTTAAATGGCTTGCCTTTATATCTTTGTTGTCTGCCATTATCATTGCCCCTGGGGAACTTCTTTTTCATCTTTAGAATTCTTTGAAGACTTCTAGCAATTTGATCAAATGGATCTTCTTCATCTCCATCACTTTCTTCATTATCAGTGAAGGATTCTTCTTTCTTAGCCTTGAGAGCTAGCCCTTTTGTTGATGAGGCTGGCTCTCCATCGCTTTCATTCAAGGACATTTCATGGGTAATCAATTTCCCAAGAAGATCGTCCAGAGACAGAGTTCTCAGATCTGAGCTTCTTCAATAGCCGTCACTTTAGGACCCCATCTTGATTTTGGAAGACATCGAAGAATCTTCCTAACCATTTCTTCATTAGTAAAGGTTTTTTCCGAGAGAATCAAGGTTATTTATGATTTGAGTAAACCTTGTGAACATTTCTTTGACTTGTTCACTTTGCGTCATTTTAAACAGCTCATATTGACGCACGAAAATGCTAATTTTGGTTTCCTTCACCTGGCTGGTTCCTTCGTAAGTTACCACCAGTTATCCCAGATTTCTTTTGCACTTTTGCATGCAGAAAACTCGATTGAATTCATTTGCGTCTAGAGCACAATAAAGCAGGTTCATGGCGCGATAATTTTTAGAAACTTTTTCTAGATCAATTTGGGTATATTCGCTATCTTCTTTTGGAATGTAATACCACTTTCTGTAATCTTTGTTGGAACTTTTGGGCCTTTTTGAATGATTTCCCAAATCTCTAAAATCTTGATCTATCACGAACATTTGCATCAATGAGCGCCAATGGGCAAAGTTATTGCCACAAACAATGGAGGACGATTTGCAGATCGTCCCTGAGCAAAAACCACCATCACCATTTGAATTCATTTCACAGATTGTTAAATCTTTACGTGAAAATCCTGAAGCTCTGATACCAATTGAAGGATCAATAAGGTATAGGATTACAGCAATAATACTCTAGAAGGGAGGGGGGTTGAATAGAGTATGGACGTTTTTCGCAAAGGCTGTAATTTCAAGGTCTTGAAATCAGTTTCAAGGCGGAATAAACTGATTTCACTTTCTAGGTTTCAAGGCTTTGAAATGAGATAAGAATTAACGAATGAAAATGCCAGTAACATAAAAAACGAAATGAACTAAAAGGACACACGATATGTTAACGAAGTTCGGCAAGAATGCCTACGTCTCCGCCTAGAGGTGTTTAACCCTTAGGATTTCAATATATTTTATTTCTTTCCCTTAGAGCACTAAAGTAGCTAGAAGCGTTTCCCTTCTTTACCGCAATCACCCGATTACACTTTAGTCACTCAATTCCTAGAAATAAAAAGACTACCCAAAAAATACTTTAAGTATTATAAAAATACTTTTAAGTATATCTCTCTTGATATGATTCTTTTCGCTCTGAGATACACTCTTATTTTTCTCTCAAACTTAATTACATAAAAAAGGTAATATATTTCTTAGAGAGAAAATATTTGATAAATAATGAATGAGGCTTTATGACTCTCTTTATATCTCTGTATGTATATCTTTTATATTTAAAACACTTGAGCCGCTTCACACAATTTATAAGCTTCAATAATTTACTGGAGCAATGAAGAAATCTTGTAGCCGTTTGAATTTTAAATTCAACAGCATAGCCGCTACTTTGAAGGCTTCAAAACTTGCCGCTACTTTGAAGGCTTCAAAACTTTGACTTCAAGTAGTTGAATATGTTCAGCCTATTTAATTGGAGAATAACAACTCATAGTTCCATTAGTAAGCAACAGAATATTATATATATCTATTTAAAAACAGCTTGTTAATAAGATAACTAAGAATATAATCTAACTTAATTAATAAGATAAATACAAATATGATAATAGAATATATCTTAAATATATCACAAATCAGAATATTATTATCTAAGAAGATAAAAATCAGAATGTATATATTAGATAGATAAAAATCAAAATATATATATTAGATAACATAGAACTAAAATTCTAGCATCCAATTATTATCAAGATATATTAGCAAATATAATCATGCATATCACATAATATTATAACCATTCATAACTTTGACTTCCATCACACATAAATAAGATAGAATACGAAATCTTTATCAAGGTGGAGTCTTCAGAGTTGTTAATAACATCAGAGCAGTATAAATTAGAAGAAATAGTATAAAAATGTATTGTCTAAGCTCAGAATGAAAGTGATTAATAATACTAATACATTTGACATTTCGTAGTTTATATGTAGAGTTGCATTATATAAGCATGCGGTGGCTTTTAAGATTATGGATGAGTAACTAGGAGGAAGAGACGTAGAAACTAGCATGATAAACTATGAAATATAATTTTTCAATTTGTACTATAATTAGCAATTTAAATGCATGTTGATTTGAACTATGTTTAGCAATTAGTATAATCCATGTGTTTCATTATATATAGTTGTCTGCTCAGTCAAACATGACGACTGTTATATATGGATCGGGCTACACCCATCATGGCCATCAACAATTGGTGAAAAAATTCTCCTAAAAAAGGAAGTTGTTAGAGGTAGACTTAGTATTTATACAAATTTTAAATAGACCTGATTCACATTAATTAATTTATTGTGAACTACTATTATTAGGGACCAAATTACACTACTACATTTTCGATCAAATACAACGCCCCAAAATGAGCTATTGCAACGCCCTATCCAAATGTCGTGGCAATAGATAGCCTATTGCAACGGTATTTTTATTGCCGTTGCAATAGAGTAGGCTATTGCTACGGAGTTAAAACTAATGTTCTTAGAGGTAGAGCTATTGCCACGGCTCTAAAGAACCGTTGCAATAGCCTAGCTATTTTAACAAAAATAAAAGCTATTGCAACGGTGTATCAAATGAAAATTTTAGGTTAGATATAAAGCGCGCATTATTGTTCCCTCTAATTTTTTCACCAAAATTTTGAACAAACACACGTGATGTATGTTTACCCCAATTTTCTCACCCATTTTCGTTCTCCACTCATTCTCACAGACTCCATTTTCTCAATTTCTCACCCAATCTCCATTTTCTCAATTTCCCCCAATCTCTATTTTCCCCATCATCTCACATTCAACTCCAGAAATTCACAGTACCTATTCTCAGAAAATCACGAAAAAAAATCAGTCAAAAATTCGAAGAGGAAAAAGACAAAGGTGGTGGCTGATAGCGACAGTCAAGCGGTTGGCGGCAGTCAAGCGGTACAGACGGTCCAATTTCATTGTTGCATGTCCCTTCCTTGAGCTGATTGCTCGAAATTCTCTTCAAGGTAAACAACGAATTTTCATTTTTGAGAATTAAATTTGAAGTTTTTGCTTTTGTGTTTGGGAATTTGTATTTGATGCCATGGAAGATGAAGTTTATGCTTTGGTAACTCTTGGAATTAAACGGCTATTGGGTTTCGTTTAGCAAAATTTGAAATTTTTAAACCTAGAAGTACTGAATTTTGGGAGGAGGTGGACGAGTAGCTTGATAACCCCATGCCAACAACGCTGACCAGAAGAAGCTTCTTAAGCAACCCTGAAAATTTTCATACCTTGTCAAATCCTCAAATATATACTGTAGTAAATATGTCAGCAAATTGTGATAATATGTCATTACTTTGGTTTTGAATTTTATAGACTTTTATTGTGTCAAAGGTAATTAAATTTAATAATTTTGGAAGTCATACTTGATTATATGTTTTAAATCTTTATCAAGTTCATTATGTGGGTTTATAAGATGGAAAATTATGGGATTCTTATCAATTTTTACTCTTACATTTGAAATCACACACACTTCATACCCAAGATTGGGGCTCTACCCATATTAATCCAACTAAAATGGTAAGTGATTACACATCATAGATAACCAGCATTAAACAAGAATTGTAGATGGCAATTTCGCGATCTTTAACAACAATTTCAAATGAAGCTCAAACAATTTACCATAAAGTATGTAAAAACAAACCATTATTAACAAAGGTACAAACCTACATCTCTCAATCTTCACACTGGACATAGCTTGGAATATAGAATTGAGCTACAAACAAACAAACCAACATACAAAACTACCGAGGGAAGTGCGACACAACCTACCCTAAAATTCTAATTTCTAAACAGCCAACATATGTACATCACTATTATTTTCGAACCGAGGGAGTACTATTGTCATTAGTAGTAGCAACCCTGCCTTCAAATTTAGGTAAGCTGAAAGCTACTGTAATGTTGTATACAGAACAACCAAAAAACAGAACCACCAGTGTTAGCACGACAACTCACCTAGCCACCTAGTGGTGGGTCGCCGGTGCCGGGCGACGCTTTGGGCGCCGGTCTCCGGTAGGGGGTTGCTGGGTAGTGATGGTGGCTGGGTGTTTTTATTTTGTATTTTTTTATGGTGGGTCAAGGTGGCTGACGGGGAGGTAGTGAGGGTGTCTGAGGAGGGAGAGCTGGCAGTGAGGGTTGTTAGATCTCACTAACGGAAATAGTAACTAAAAGTGTTAAGTGGTAGCAATTTTTAACAAACTTGTTTTTGTATGGTAGTAAAATGAAAATAAAATTTCTCCGGTAGCAAAAGTGAAATACATGTGTTTTGCTGGTAGCAAAAGTGAAAATTTCCTCTTTTTTTTTGAAGTATTAGATTCTTTGATATAGACTTGAGAGTTGAACAACTTTTTGATATTCTTAATAATAATTTCCTTTGGTCCTTTTTATTTTTCTGAAAAATTTCAACTGGAAAAAACATAAAGGATCGGATAGAGAATTTTTTTATCCAGAAAATATTATTTTCATCTCTTCAGTTTATATCAAAGAATTTAATTAGTTTCATCAATAAAACGTACATAATTCTTTCATTAAAAAAAAAAGAAGAATCTATAATTTATTATCAGTAAAAATTCTGTATAGAAATTTTACTAATACATCGATATTTATGTGCGGCCAGGGTTACTTGATCAGGGGTTACTCGGTCAATAAGGGTTACTCGGTCGGTCAGGGATAAATTGGTCCCTAATAAAAATAGTTCACAATAAATTAATTAATGTGAATCAGGTCTATCTAAAATTTTGTATAAATACTAAGTCTACCTCTAACAACTTCCTTTTTTAGGAGAATTTTTTCACCAATTGTTGATGGCCATGATGGGTATAGCCCGAATCCATATATAACAGTCGTCATGTTTGACTGAGCAGATAACTATATATAATGAAACACATGGATTATACTAATTGCTAAAACATAGTTCAAATCAACATGCATTTAAATTGCTAATTATAGTACAAATTGAAAAATTATATTTCATAGTTTATCATGCTAGTTTCTACGTCTCTTCCTCCTAGTTACTCATCCATAATCTTAAAAGCCACCGCATGCTTATATAATGCAACTCTACATAAACTACGAAATGTCAAATGTATTAGTATTATTAATCACTTTCATTCTGAGCTTAGACAGTACATTTTTATACTATTTCTTCTAATTTATACTGCTCTGATGTTTATTAACAACTCATTAGAAATATTGTTTAGTCCAATATGTTTTATTAACAATATTTCTTCTACATTTTTAGTTTATTACAATATTGTTTATTAGCAATATATTTATTAACAATATTTCTTCAGTTGTCAAAAAAAAAAAAAAAAAAAAAACCAATATTTCTTCTAACATTTATTAACAACTCATTTCCATTTAATTGATCTGATGTTTAATCCAATATTGTCCTGGAATACCTACCAGGCTACCACCAATTGTAAACTAATAAAAAAAAAATTACTACGTAGTTTAATTTCCATTTTATAGCATATCATAAGATTCAAAAGGAACGACAATAATGAAATAGTATAAATTAGAAGAAATAATACTGAAATAGTATGAAAATGTGGCGTCTAAACTCAGAATGAAAGTGATTAATAATACTAATTCATTTGACATTTCATAGTTTATATGTAGAGTTGCATTAAATAAGCATGCGGTTGCTTTTGAGATGATGGATGAGTAATTAGGAGGAAGAAACGTAGAAACTAGCTAGTATGATAAACTATGAAATATAAATTTCAATTTGCACTATAATTAGCAATTTAAATGCATGATAATTTGAGCTATGTTTAGCCATTAATAAATGGACTAGACCTGGGTATTGGACGGGTACTTGCCCAATGAGTATAGAGTTAGTACAAAGGTTAATAGGTCCTTAATGGACATGGTCTATATTGGGTAGGAATGTAGGATCAATAATTTAATTTCGGGCCAAAATATTTTCTCAATTTAATAAGGAAAAGAAAATAAATAATGTAAAATAAGTTATATAGATATTTGCACATTCATGTGCATGTAATGTTGGCTTTGCCATTTTTTTTTTTGAAAATTTTTGTGTGTTTAGACAGCCACAAGGCGGGGGTGAGAATCGATCTCAGGATCTTTTGGAACCGGGAGGAAAGCTCTAACCACTTGAGCTATCCCTCACTCTCTGCCATTTATTCTTTTTGCTTGATCGTTTATTGGCCCGTTCATTATCGATCCGCGATTGGGTTGCAACCTGCATTGGCCTAACCCGCTCATAGCCCAATAAAATGTGTCCTTCTTATTGACTAGGCTCGCAGCGACCCTGACCCGCCCCGCCAAGAATTAGGTTTATCACGGATTGAATTCAATTTTTAATTAGTTTAATTAGCCCACCCTAATTTCATTATTTCTATAAGCTTAGAGCGGGTGTGCCACATAGAGAAAATGATGTAGACGGACTTTAATCATAATTTATTTTATGGGCCTTTAAATGATGTGGAGGTGAAGTTGCTACATTATAGCTAGGCTTCGCTTATAGCTAGTGCTACATACATATAATTTGACGTTATATATCATGTAGATGTCAACTAGCTAGATGGTTAAGCTCCTAGGGTAATAC